>NC_071088.1:98991962-99296129 GCF_027358695.1 Spea bombifrons | reverse complement strand
ATATATATATTATATAATGTATATTAAAATCTAGTTTTTTATACATGCATTTGACTGCGTGAATTTTATATTTAAAAAAAATTCTGACAAAATTACATGGAATTAAGAGAAAAATCCTCCGCCAATTTCTTCTCTAAAATGTTACTGGAAACCTCACAAGTGCCCTGAACCGGCTCCCTGTTCTCAATGGCCCCTGTTCTGCTGAATCAGGAATGCCTTTATTTTTTTTTTAAGATAATACAACGACTTGTTTTTTTATCTCCTTTCCTATTCACGATTAAAAACGTGATAAATCGGGTTTTTGGCTCTGGGTAACAATGGCTTGATTTAGATTTCCTGGTAAATCCATTCAAGAGAGAAACAAAGGCAGTCTTTGGAGGATACCTTACACTTCACCTGGACCAGTCGCAGAAGGGCAATTCAGATAAAAATCTTGTTAGTATACTCAACAAGGAATATATTTTTTCCTCCATTATACCAGTAAATGGGCTTTATTTCAGTTCTTTGTTCCTTAATGAATAGAGAGAAATAGATCTTACCGACCAAACTTTGTCATCTAATATAGAACCAGAGATTCACACACAAACCAGACATTTAAATCGAATTGTTAGAACCAATATTTTTTTTTACTTTGTAGTACAGAAAGCCAAAATAAAACTAAGAACAGGTTAGCCAGATTCATTCACAAATATTAGTCAAAATGTACACATTACAAAAAGTAAACCAAGAACTGAACAATTACTTAATGAAACTTTGACTAAATTATTGTATCTTAACCTGCAACTGAATTAAAGATTCATTGTTTTTTTGGAAAATATGGAATAAGCAAGCGATGCTTAAACATTTAAGACCTTGATCTCTGGGACAAAAATGTTTACTTTTCCAAAAAGAAGTTATAAGTAATAAATACAATTATTAGCAAGGTTGAAATACCTTGAAGAATGTTTGCAAACCTTCAAGAGTCACATAATTTAATACGGCTTTGTTTTGTCAAGGTCTTACTCAAATTTTGGATACAAGAGCAGCAAGGACCACAGAATTTTAATGTACACATTTACAATAAGATATCTGAACCCTGGTTTCATTTCCACCACATGTTCTTACTGTATCAAAAGGCCACAAGCAATCTTAGCCTTGAACATTACAGCAGAAAGGATCAGACCATCCATGGCGTTGTGTCCTTCAGAGTCCTAATTTCTAGATATGTTTGAGCACAGTGCGGTTTGGACATTTCAATGGTCACCCATGATGTCCTCTCAGCTGTACACCAAAACAATGAGGAGATATATGAGTGTGGAAACAGGTTTATCACTTACTATCCACTTGAAGAAGAGCTCTTTTTAACATTTTTTTTTTAAAAAAAACGTCCATCTAGTGCATGCAGGTCATCAAGAAATCAGATACCTCCAGTCCAAGTCCCTTCAATAATTTCACTGACAACAAGTAGAAGTGCAACAAGAGGCAAAGTGTGAAGATCTGAAATGTGTTTCTTTGACACTTGTTCTTACTTTTTGTTTAGAGACCAATGTGGAACTAGCACAGCTAGAGACAGAAACAGCAGAACTTCCCACAGAAGAATCATAGGGTTCACAGTTCCCCAAAATACCTTAGCAAGTATGACATGTGCAGTTGATCACTGGGATATGGAACTACGTCACATCTCCATACTGAGTCTGCATGGGAGAAAACGATGAGTTGGAAATTAAAGAAGAGATGGGATCCATCCTTATGGTGAGGTCCATGTGTCCCACATCATGCTATGTCCGGTGGCTGCAAAGCCAGTGCCCTTCTTCGGGCAGCCATGCTGTCATAATGCCGCAGCATAGGCTGTTGCTGGGTAAGGGTCCAATTGGGGTTTACCCATACCTGGGAACAGGATGTAAGCTAGAGGAGGTTGAAGTCCAGGGCTAGGCCAACCGGTGCAGTTACACGGGATCATGTAACCTGGGTTCCCAGGGGAGGGGTGGGAGTGAGTGTGACCCCCACTAGCAGCTGCGGCCGCTGCTGCAGCTGCTACCCCAGGAAAACCGCCCCCACTAGACTGAGGATATCCGATGGAGGAGGCATAGGGTAGAGAGGATGAGGATGATGTGATCTCTGCCATCTTAGAACTCAGGTCAAACAGGGAGTATGGGTTTGATGCGCTACCTGCGGCTGCTGCAGCGGCTGCTGCTGCGGCTGCCGCCGATGGTGGGAAGAAGACCCTGGCTGCTGCTGCAGCTGCCGCAGCTGCTGCTTTCTCAGGGTTGGAGAGTAGGGAGTCCGTGAGAGCTCCAGCCCCATGCAAACTGGCAGCCTTCAGTCCCTCATGGTCGCCAGTCAAGTTATAGGGCATTGGGAAGGCAAACTTGTCCTTCTTCAGAAGAGTCTTGGGTTTTCTGCGGGGCCGGTACTTGTAGTCCGGATGTTCCTTCATGTGCATGGCCCGCAACCTTTTGGCCTCATCAATGAACGGTCTTTTCTCGGACTCGGTTAGCAGCTTCCATTCGGCCCCCAACCTCTTGCTAATCTCAGAGTTATGCATTTTGGGGTTCTCCTGGGCCATCTTCCTCCTCTGAGCTCTGGACCACACCATAAAGGCGTTCATCGGTCTCTTCACATGGTCCACCGGTTTAGACATCTCAACCAGCTTCAGGTACTCCACAATGAGCCTGGATCTTACTCACACAGGAGAACTTACACCTTGATTCGTTATAAGTGCTTGTAGGTTAGTAATGTTTGTCTCCACATAGGTAACTACAGAGAAAAAAAATAAAACAATCGTTGGTATTCTACACAAGTCATTAAATAACACAGATGGTATTTCGGTATTTAAAAACTCCAAAAAAAAAAAAAAAATGCCTTTACCTTATGTGCCAAATGTCCAGATACAACGCCGATACAACGCTGAAGCGCTTTCTTGAATCAGACAAGCCAGGAATAGCCTTTTAAAGTTTGTTGCTTGTATTCTAGTATCCCAGCTGACGACTTGGAGGAGTCCTTATGGACTAAACACAGCTTTGTCAGTGTGCACCAGGACCTGACTTGGTGGCACTGCCTGCTGCTTCTGGGTTGTCTTCTGCTCCCTGACAGCAGATGTGAGGAGAGCTGCTCCCTCCCGTACCTCGGGCAGCAGTCAATCACACGTAACTCTCAGGCGGAACCACAACAACAACCTAAAACCCAATTCTATTCCCTGGAGTCCAGAGACACACAGACCGTCTTCCTTATGATGTTATTGTCCAGCACATATCCGGCATTTCTGGCTCTGTGACCGCTGTCCTGCCTGAGGGGCTCCACAAGACCCCTGTATAGATGACATGTTCTCCGGCGCTGCAGCTTTCCAGTTATGAATTGCAATTAATGGCAGCTCAGGCTGGGATCCGGGCTCGTTGCGGTGTCACTCGGGGTAGTTACTCGCTTTTCTTCAGGTGCAACAGCCCCCTGAACTTGCTGGCCAAGTTTCCTGCGTGTGATCTCCACTCCCCACCGTGTGCGTGAAGTAAAAGCAGAGAGTGATTTTTTTTTGGTAACTGAAACTGGGCGGGGGAGAGAGGTGGGTGTGTGGGGAGGAGTGGCTGTTGGAAGCAGTGCCTTGCTCACTCATACCCAGTCCTCGACTTACGTCCGGATCCGTAGATCTTTCACCTTTAGTCCAGGAGAATAAGTCGGCTGCCACTGCTGCAGGCTTATGAATAACCCCAGCAAATATCATAAGACATGGACCCTCACTTGACCATCACTGATACTAGCAAAAAGACCCATATCGTTGTGTATTTATTCACCAGGAAAGTAGTATCCATATATGGATGTTATTACGGGACAATATTAGTAATGACAATTGACGTCAGAGCTGTGACGGAATAAGGCACAGATCTACGTTTCTCTCTGGAACCCATATAGTTTAATACAATCTATACTTTTTAATATATTAAACAAGAAAGATCACATAAAAAGAGTAGCGTCATATGGGGTTTATAGGTCTTATGAAGTAGTTTCTCCCTCATTCAACTAAACTTCCTAAGGGCAGACGTGCCGGGCAATAGTTTATTACGTTTTTATTTAAGTTTTATTAAGTCGCATTACACATTTGTTTTGATTATATGAAATATATTTATTTGCACAGATAGCAAATACTAACTTGTCTGGGCAGCTCTGGGACTGGGATGCCCCAAAGGGACTCATCAGTCATAAGATGAATAGTTAACAGTTAAACCCAGTGATATCAGTAAAACCTGTTACAATTTGCGCAGTAAGGACCCTGGAAGGTGTTGTTTTATGATGTCATGGACTAACACACGCCTTTTTTTTACGTGAGAATGTGTTTGTTGTAATCTATTGTTTGCATTTGCCCCCGATGCTTATCTCCCCAGCTATTAGTACCTGCACTTTGTTTTGATTCCGTATGGCCAAATCTTGAAAGCACTAAATATGTCACAACTGTTTAAGTAACAAATTGCCTTGACAGAGTCGCCAGACTAGCTTGTCTGGTTTGAGGTTTGTCGGTTTGCATGTGGCGTGCCTCTGTGGTATGTGGAGGCAGAAACCATGGGATTAACCCCTTTATTGCTGTGGGGTTCTCGATTTAGAATGATGAGAGTAGTCACATCTTGGCATAGGATGTCAGAAACTCATATCGTGACATAGGATTCCAGATTTTGTATGATGGGGCACTTGGCATATGATGTCAGACTTTGTACAATGAGTGTACACTCACATTGGCATAGGATGTCAGAATAAGTATGATGGGAGTACTCATTTTATGACGTTGCTGGTGTCTTTTTTTAAAGATCCCTTTTTGTTAAGGCATAGATATTAAGTTAATGAGCACATACGGTAGTTACTAACATCATTTCCATATGTAGAATCTTAGGGTAATTAAAGTTCGTTATATTGTATGTATGAAACCATTTATACCATTACAATAATTGTGTTTTGTTTTCTTTAAAGTTAATCTATACATTTCCTAATCAGTCGCCGATATACAGCAGCACAGTGTATATTACAGAAGAGCTATGTTTTAACAGTTAAAAATATAATCTATTGAAACATTGTATAATTCCAATTAGGATGGAGACAAAGTGTTGCTTTAACCCTTGAACGCCGGGCGTTTTATTGCTCCTCTTCATGATACTTAATTATTAGTAGAGGCTTGACATTAATTTTACGAGTGCCATACAAAAGTCCTAATATTCATCAAATGTAGTCTAAGCCATCGATCAAATAATTATGTCTTTCTTCTGTTGAGACAAAAAAAAGTGTGAATAAGAGAAAGAAATAGAAGACAGAGGATCAGGGAAGCAGGATGAGAGAATGATTTCAGAAAGAGGTGTGTAAAAAGAATATTGTGGATAAAACAGTAACTTAGAGACAAATATTATAAGAGGATAAGGAAACTATAGACGGACCAGAATTAGGTGTGAAACCGAATTTCAGAGAAAAAAATAAAATAGAATTTGAAGGAAATATAATATTATAGAGTTAGAGATGACAGAGACTATGCACATAAGATGTGTTACAGAAAAATGGAGAAATATGTCAGAATACTGAGGAGGATGTGAGAGAACAGAATGTATCACGGAGACAGGGTGAATGAAAAGGAAATAGGGAATGGAGAAAAATGGAAGAAAATGTAATTTTTAAGAGCAAGCATCATACAGGGTACTGGAGAGAGAATGAGGTAGAAAACATAAATACTGGATAAACCATACAAGAAAAAACAGGTTAATCAAGAGGAAGAAAAATCTGCGATATATCGGCCATGGAAGAGTGAGTGAAATGTGAGTGTATCAGGCGAAAAAGGAACAGACGTGGAGCTCGTGATATGTAGCAGTGCCCATCGGGTGTATAACACCTGATATTACATGACATCAGCGTTAACATGTTGTGTCCCTTTGCACTTTGTGTGTGTGTGCATGAATGATCTAATAATATAATGCATATGAATGAACATGGTGACAAACAGGAGACGGTCTACAGAAATCCTATAGAGTTCTTAAGCGCTAATCAGGTACCAATTTAGAGAGATGATCGGGGTTAACTTAGTGGTGACTGTATCCTGATAGCAATCTCCATCTAATCACTGCAACAGGCTGAAAAGCTGACTCACGAGCTCAATAGACTTATCAACAGGCTGCTCTTCTCCATCCACACTGTTACCTTTTCACTGCATTGTTTGAGCACTAAGCGTTTCCATAAGCTAACTCACTAGGTGACATGTTTCTTTGTGCAAACATCACCCACAAATTTCACATCACATTCAGCTGTCAAAAGTTGCCAGGCTTTCATACTATTAACCTCTTTCAGGGCAGCCTCCTATTTGTTGTATGGATGACCTGTACCTTTGATGGTTCTCTCTGTAATCTAGTCATAAACCTCCTGTAAACAGCTACATCTAAACTGAAAATATTAAGCAACTAACAGGTGCAATGCTAAGGGAGAAGAATTCCTTTTTACCTGTACAATACCTGTGTTTTTTATGAATTGGTAAGGTAAACTATTATCACTGGTAGCTATTTGATCATAACAGGTTCCTTATAATTTTATATATTTTCATTACACTGTGTATAAATATATAAAATTATTCCTATACAATACAGAACCAAGATATAGGAACAATCATGTTATTATATATTGTCCTATTATCTGCAAGAATACATGATTTGCTTGTACATGTAATTAAACATACAGTTTTAATTTCACTTATTTATCATGATATAGCTGTAGCAATGTTTCCTATGAAGAATTTTAATGTTTTACAAAGGTCCTATTATAAATGAAATTAAATTATATGTATCCCATTTATGTTACTTAAAGACAATAAATTATACCTGATCACAAACGGTAACACTAGAACTATAATACCAATAAAGTATTTTATAGAATATCTCAACGTAAATGGTTAATGACAAAGCCGGATTCTGCTTTTATAATATCCCTATATTTGAGTATGGCTTTTTGCCTCCTTCCCAGGGCAATATGCTTTTTTATGAAGCAAAAAACTTGATTTCATTTTTATCAGAAAGGGGGTGATAATAATTAAGGGTTACAAATCTTTAAACATGGGTGAACTTAAAGCAAAAAGTACCATGCTAAAATTTGGTTTGAATAAAAGTGCACTCACCATATGCCAAGGGCTGTAGCTATTTACCTAACGCTAGCAACAAGACTTAGTATTCTAGATAATAATAATAATAATAATAATAATAATAATAATAATAATAATAATAACTCATTTCATTACTTGTCTTACAAGCTCTTGACTTGGCCTAAGGCACTAAGTGAAAATTTTGTTTACCCCAAAAGTAATCTGTTTTTGATTTTTTGTGTTAATTTGTAGGCAAATTAATAGTCAAAAATGTCACCAGACACAGTGCAGTACAGCAGGCAGATATCAGGTAAGATAGCTACCGCCATTAGGTTTTAGACACACACTGATACATAAGGTGACAACGTCAAGAACCCTATTCAAAAAAGCTTACATGATAGAGGAAGTCGTAGTGTAAATATGCATTTCTAACGCTTAGCTGAGGTCATGCTGGGTAAAACGGCACATTCATTCAACATAAATCAGCCTATTGTTTCCCTTGTTATTTTCCCCCCATATTTCAGCATTGGCAGGTTTGCATTGATTAGTATGGATTGATTCAGAAATTGTTTTGATTCGCTGTCTAAGCAAATAGCATGAAGTGAAAAGACAGTTGTTGGTTATGGTGTAGCAACCAAGTCAAAATCAGTGTTATAGAAAAATGAATGGATGGATGCCATAAATCAAACCAAAAGCAATAGTTTTAAACAAGTTTTGCTAAAATGTAGTTTATCGAAAAGAAAAAAAACCAACAATATACAATTGGCTTTATTCACTAAATGGATAGTTTGCAGAAGAGTTGTGTTTTCAACTCACTCACTTCACTATTAGAAGGGCCAACACATTCAGGTTTCTCCAGCAAGACAGACAGAGCTAGCACCTCAATGGGTCAATGAGAGTTTGAATAAATATCACAGATAAAACGATATATTATACAGGCCCAACCAAGCTATTCCTGCTGTAGAAGCTGGGGCTGGACCTTCATAATTTATCAAGAAGCTGAAACACAACTCTCCTGTCAATTCTACCTTTAGTTAATAGACCTCGATAAGAAGTCACTTGATAATGGGCAGCCCAATTTAATAACTGAAAAATGTAGAAGCACAGAAGTGTTCCAGTCATAGCGTACACACACGCGTACACACACGCGCACGCGCACACCTACCTCCCACCCTATGAAACAACTTTTCTTTCTCCTGGCAGAGGCACCAAATCTTAAAAAAAGAAGTCCATGGGGAAATTGACCCCCTCAACTGTGTATGGATTCTAGATGGAAATGATGTCCACAATATAGTTTTCTGTAATGGAAGTAAGCAGGATGCATTGGCTCCTTATGTTTGGAGTTATATGCTTAAATCATTAAAATCATACCCTTTTAATATACGATATTATTTATCTTACTTATCATACTTGACCACAAGAGTTGACTACAATCTTCCTTTGCATTTATAAATAATACAAATTCTTTAAAACTCATCATAGTAATAACCTGCAAAAGTACACGGATGCCTATGGCTAGCGAACCTCTTTTGGAGACTATGAACACATTTCAAACAAGTAAATTAGATACACCAAAGTGATTGATAAAACCTTCCAAATATCAGTACATGCAACTTCTTTCTCACCCTGAGTCTCTCAAACCAAGAAAAATTACTTATTTGATCAAGGAAGCTATTTTAACACATTATTAAGATATAGTTTTTTTTATAATTGACCTCAGAGAAATTTTCAACCATTTTTTCACGTACCTTTCCAATAGTGTTTGAAAATGTACTAATTTGGGTTTTTCATGTTGTCATATGCATGCAATATATATCAGTACACCATTCTTCCTTAAATACCTCGCAGTTCAGATATCAAATATAATTTATTAAATATAATATTAAATTGAATTTGACATTTAAGGGGTTTTGGACAGTTAAATACTTTTTTAAAAAAAATCTTGTAGCTAGATGTAAATATTAAACTTTCATGTCATTTTCTTATATATATATATATATATATATATATATATATATATAAACTACATTTATACCAGAAAAAAATAGCACAATTTCCTGGAGGAAGAAAAAGGAAAGAAGGACAGGCACAGTTAAACTTAATGGGATGGTTTACTGTGCCTGACAGCCATGCTAAAGAAGAATGCATATTAAAGTACTTTATGAGTACTTTAATACGCATCCTGTGAAGATTACATAAATAAGGTTCTAACCTTAAGGAGAAGCTGCAGATACAGAGCTGTAGCTTCTCTCTTCCTCTGTGGTCTGACTGATTGGCTGCTTGAAGCAAGAGCACAATCAAAATGTATGGGCCCACAAAGCTTTCATGTGCATTAACATGCATATGATTGCCAGAGTGTCTCTTTAAGGAGTGCCTGGCAGAAATTGTCAGTAAATGTGAAAGGAAATAATTCATAGTTGTCAAGTTATAATACCATTCCAGAGATATCATGCAGGTGGGCTTCCAGCCTTTCTATGGCTGTTTTTTTTTTTTTGAAACGTGGTTGATCTTCAGAATTTAATACATCCGGCAGTCAGCTCCTTAAACATGTTTTGAATAGGTGGTAGATGAAGATTCTCTCCAGGCATAACTATTTTCTTAACCCCTTCTATATCCATCTAAATATCTATATATGAGGATTCTATTTTTTTTTTATCAATTAGAGCCAAATATTAAAAGGTGAGCATAGTTTCTTCCAAATTATATTTTCAAATTTGGCATTATGAGGCTCAAATTTCAAAAGTGCTGAAAGATCTCAAAACCACCACGTAAAACTATATGTTTCTGAAGAAGTAGACAGCCCGGGGTATTGCACTATGGTCATTTTGATATGTCTTGTTCATCCATTTGCCCATTTGCCTCATCCAAAATTAGCAGTAAAAACGAAGTAGTAATGGTTCTTTGCGTCCCTTGTCCAGGGTATATTCACAAAAAAAAAAAACATGCATTTTTATGGTTTTTTGTAGAGAAAGACAATAACAATGTTATTACATGCGCTGCCACCACTGCTGCCGCCAAATCTGCAGTTGCAAAATCTATTTATATACACTACATAAATATATCTAAGCATGTATGTGAAGTATGTATGTCAAAATCAATATTTAGTGAAATGTGTCTCTAGTGCCTAAATTAGAGTAACAATGTATTATACCCCCTAGAGCATAACATACATACATAGGGTGCAACAACAGAAATATATCCAGCCCCATTGTAAGTAAATTATCTCCAACTGTTTTTTTTATTTGTTTTGTTTTTGTAGGTGTCATATTTGTATTGGTAGTAATTGTTAAGTGAAGCAAAAGATCAAGAAAACCTACATAAAGTTCTTCATTTCCCAGTGTGATTCATTCATAGTCAATCCAGTGTTCACCACAGTTCTATAGCACCTTTCCTAACTGAACTTTGGACATTAAGCGATGGTACTAGTCTGAGCTGAGGTCAGGTACATTGTACATAAACCCAAAGGAAAAGAAGGGGTCGATCCAGCACTTGAATGAAAAAACGTCCAGCTTTTATTTTACTTCAATATTAAAAACATAGTTCACACCTAAGTGCACCTACGTCCACAGGAGACCCGAAATCGATTCAATTTTGCACATTGTACGTAAAGCCTTTAGTAGCCAAGCCTATCACAAATCAAGACACATTTTTATATATTTGCAACAATAACTGGCTTGCGTAATTACGTTGATAGAATTGTTACATAAATATCTGTTGCTTCTTGTGACATTTGTTTGTAGTGTTCCTTAAAAAGACAAAGGTAAGCAGTGTCTCCATGTTAAATTATAAAATATATTCCTCTGTTCCTGTTTATAAGTCAACTTGAATAAAAGTATTTTAATTGACTTTAATACAGTGGCGACTCTAGAAACAATACATAGGGGGGGCACACAAGATACCACAGTCAAACTGGGGGGACATTCATAATTTCCAAAAGTAATGTGCTATGGAATTATACTTTTGTTATTGGGCTAAATTAATACTTGATCATTCAACATGGGAAGCCTGAAGCCACAATTGAGTGCAACTAATCCTTGAAATAAATATTATAACACAATAAATAACTTTTCCACTAAATGATTTCAGGGCCTTGAACGTTTTGTCCCCTGAAGTCACTACAACTTCAGGAGGGCATTTTATCTCTGGATAAATATAAATTAAATAATTCCTACTGTAAGTTAAGTGCCAGGAAACAGATGACCAAACACACACACCAACACAGGCTCTGTCACACCCACACCCAGACACACACATCAGGACAGGCTCTGCCACACCGACAACCAAACACACACACAGACACCCACACACATCAGGACAGGCTCTGCCACACCCACATCCAAACACACACACACCAGGACAGGCTCTGACACACTGACACCCAAACACACACCAGGACAGGCTCTGCCACACCAACACCTATACACACACCCGAGGACAGGCTCTGCTACACTGATAACCAAAAACACACAAACAGCAGGACACAATCAACATCACAGACGTCTACATCAGGAAGGATTTTTCACACTGCATTGTCGTTTATACCCCCCTTAGTGTATTTGCCCCTTGTGTATTGATGCCCCTGCTGCCCATATATATTAATATTAGCCCCAGTTGCCGATAGCAGGTATAGATCAACACATTAACACACAAACCAAGCTTTACATGTATAGATCAACTGATATTCACTTGTGATCTCAGCACTGAAGGTATATATCAAATAAACAGAATCAGACATACAAATCCTGTATTTGCAGGTATACAATAGTATATGAAACGCAGCATTGCAGGTATAGATCAAATAAATACATGGAAACAGCACTGCAGGTATTAATCAACTGAATAAGACATACAAACACTGTGTTTGCAGGTATACATAAATAATGTATAGAAATATATAGATATGGCTCTACAGAATAATGCAAAAACCCAGCTTTGTTGGTATAGATCAATTGGAATTCACATAAAAACACGTAATTAAAAGGTATATTTAAAACCCCCTAAATTACAGGCATAGATCACAGGTTGCGTCCACACTGCCCACACAGCAATCACACTCCTATCATACCCAGGCAACCAGTAAATGCTGGTACCTAGGCATGATGGGACTGTGCTTGCTGTGATTGCTGTTAGCAATCACACTCCTATCATGCCAGGTCAGCCAGTACATAATGGTACAGGGTGGCTGTAAGTGATGTGTAGACCCCATACTGCTGGCAGCATCAATACACAAGGGGGCAGCTAGCTAGGTTTCAGCATGTACTGGCTGACTTGGCATGATAGGAGTGTGATTGCTAAAAGCAATCAAAGTCCCATCATGCCTAGGTTCCAGCACTTACACATCCAACCAGTAAATGCTGGAGCCTAGGCATGATGGGACTGTGATTGCTGTTAGCAATAAATACTATAGCTATATAAATACTATAGCTATAAAATAGATCACCATCTTAAGCAAAACCTATCCCCCCAACCACTCAGGATGCTCCTGGGCCGTTTGAAATACACAGTTCCAAAAACATTACCTTTTGTTCCTCTAACAGGCAAACTTCCTGACATTTTCAATTGACTTGAGAAAAAAAACACATTTCATATGTCACCGAGTTCTAGTTATTCCAGTGCATATACACATACACATAGTTATTTTGTTAGAAAACATTGACTAGAGTAATGCTGCTTACCCCTTTCCTCCTAACTCTCTAAAGCATGCAGTGCTCAATAATAATCCACATACATTTAATTTCCCCAGCTTATTTTTTTAATGGATGTTCCGTCATTCAAATCAAAATTCGAATTCACACAAACAATGAACAATGATTCAAGGTCTTAGGCTACAGAAAATATGTGCTCATATCTGTGGGTGTTCGTCTGTTCAAGGAGTACTTCAGCTATACTTCTGTAATATGAGGATCCCATTGTAAATATGCAGTACATTCCCCTTTTTATATATTATTCTGTTTGGTTGTTCCATTACACATTCTTGTGATATCTTATGAACTGATTGAGATAGATCTGCTTTTTATCGCAGACAGATGTGGCCATTGTGGAGCAGATTTAATAGAAAACTTACATTAATGTCCACATTGTAATTAAAAAGCCATTATTTGTTAAAACGATCGATGCCATCGGAGGGGTAAGTAACCCTTTCATGAAACAGGACCATATTTGATTCAAATGGAGACCAAGGAAAACCCCAATATTTATAATCCGCAAAACACCCGTGTGATCACACAAAAGCATTTTGTTTCGCATGGAATAAAAGACAGACACTGTGACAAAATGTCACTAAATGCTAAGTTTAACAGAGATGTGCTACATATACTGTACAATGCATACTGTATATGTGTATAAATAAATGTATACTGTGTTTTAATCACAATAATAATAATAATAATAATAAGACACACACTCTGGCACAGGAAGCACCTGATGTTCACACTTTAGACAGGAAATGAAAATCAACCGGAGGCAGAGGGTGATGGAATCTATATATCTAGTATATTTTTACTAGACTTTCGTAAAAATGCATTTTTGCGCCAAATGTTGCCGTTTTGTCTGCATAGCAAACAAACAAATACAACTTTGGATGAAAGAAAAAGAAAACAAATGCGCAATTCGAAAATCTTCGTTCACTTGTTCATTCGTTCGTTGCCATGGCCCCCATTTTAACTACACTAAGAGGAAGAGAATCTCACCATTTTAATTCAACTTCTTCTACATGTTTAATTTTTTTTCCCATGATAACCCAGACGAATGGGATATATAAAAACAACATTTCCCCCCGAAAACGATTAGAAACTTTCCGCCGGCACCCAAGTCAAGTTTTCACCAAGAATGTGGTGGGTTCTGGATAGTTACCCTTTTCTTCTTGGAGTGAAGACTGTCTAAGTAACAATTTGACTCTTTCCTTTTACAGGACAATTAGGTAAGAGGCATTGTTAAGCTAAAAGGAATTACTGCTACATATACAGTACTGTGCAAAGGTTTTAGGAAGGTGTGAAAAACTCCGTAAAGTAAGAATGCTTTAAAAATAGACATGTTAATAGTTTATTTTTATAATGTAATACAATGCAAAGTAAGTGAACAGTATAAAAATCTAAATCAAACCAAAATTGGGTGTGACCACACTTTGCCTTCAAAATAACTTCTTCTAGGTAGACTTGCACACAGTTTTGGAGGCCAGGATGGATCATTGCTCAGAGCTTCAAATTTGCAACACACTGGATGCCCAAGCCAGGTTTGCATTATTCCGTGCAGAATTCTTATGGAGCCTATATCAGGCCTCACAATCAGAGAGACAGTTCAAGGGAAATATAGTTACATTGTGCACCCAGAGTAAGTACAGCCCCTGGAAAGACAATCCCTGTCCCAAGTGTGCCATTACCTACCTGGATCCATGCTTGCTGCCTGAGGAGGTTTCCAGAGCCTCACTTAGCCGGGTCTGGTGGGGAAGATAGGGAATAGTTGGGCTGATCAGCCTGGGCCAGCAACCTTTTGCCAGAGAGGGCTCCAATTGTGAGCTAGACTTTTTGTAAGCTGGTGTGTGTGGGCAGTGTGTGTGTGTGCAGTGTGTGTGTAAGAGCAGTGCAGGTATTTGTGTGTTGGTAAGCTGGTGTGTGTATATGTGTGTGTGTAAAGGCAGGGGAGTGTGAGGGCATGTATACACATGTGTACGGACTGGCTTGTGTAAGGGCAGTGTATGTTTATATGTGTGTTAGTGGGCAGGTGTAAGGGAAGTGTGTAAGGTCAATGTATGTGTATATATATATATATATATATATATATATAAATATGTGTGTGTGTGTGTGTTTGTAAGGTGGTGTGTGTATATGTGTGTAAAGGCAGGGCTGTGTAAAGGCAGTGTATGTGTATATGTGTGTTTATGGGCAGTCGTGTGTAAGAGCAGTGTAGGCTCTGGTCAAGTGCATTTGGGTGGTACTTGAAGCTAAATGCGTAATTATTTTTCCAGTAGATTAAGTGTCTGACGAGGAGAGCAGAGGGTCAACGATTGGGGTATGCCAACAGAAAGTAGAAGATGTGAAGATGTCCTGCCATATGAAGTACAATGATGACAAGATCCAGGAAAGAGCTGTGTCTTATAAAGTTATAGAAGAAAGCTAGTTGAGGAAAAGATGGCAACCCACAGTATCAAATATAGCAGGAAGATCCAAGAGTTTTAGCAGGATGAAGAAGACCTTTAGCTTTTGCAAAGAACAAGTCATTGGGTAGCTTTGTTAGATCAGTTTCCATAGAGTGGGGGGGGGGTTGAAACCAGACTGTAAAGAGTCAAGGAGGGAATTAGAGGAGAGGAAGTTAGTTAAGCAAGCGTAAACAATCTGCTCAAGGAACTAAGACGTGAAAATGAGGAGAGGGGAAGGATTTCTTAGAACCGGTATGATTAGAGCATTAGAGGTTAATGATACAGTTCCAGAGGATAGGGGTAAGTGATGAACAGAGGGAGAGGAGAGAGACTTTGCATGGTGTAATGGGATACAATCAAGAGACATGTTGTTGGGTGAAAGGAAGAAAGAAGTGGCATTCTGCATTTGTAGGGGAGAAAGCAATTAGTGTGGGGTAAGTAGGAAAATGATCCCCAGGAAGACAGCAAGAACAGGGGAGTCTTAACACTTTAAGTTATTGGATGCTGTACTGAGGGGAGGCAGGAATAGTCAAGAAAATACAAATTGAGCATAATGTTGGGACTCTACTGGTTGATGGCTTTAGGTGTAATTATACAAGGTGAAGAACTGTCTCTATAAATTTAGACAACACAGGGGCAGGTGGGGATGGGATAGGGAGGGATAGGGAGGGATGGTAGAATTGTGAAAAGATGGAGGAATGTGTTGCAGGCTTTGTGAGGGCGCTATTTAAAGCATGGCAAAATGTCAGACCAGTTAATCAACCCAACAAATCAGTGTCTCACATCTCCCAAAGTATTTTTTTGTGGAAAACACCAAAGATGACCTAAACTGAAGGACCATCAGTTGGATATATTAACAAAGTCAATTTATAAATTGACCCCAGCTAGTTCTTATAAATATCTTGGTATGTGGTAAGCCTGTATCCTCTCATTTAGTCTTTATATTGTTACAGTATCAGATAAACGCAACACTTTGAGCAACCAACTTTGCCAATTTATTATTCAATGTATTTACAGTACCTATCATTGTGACATGCTAAAAGATCCTAACTGATTGACACATGATTTCAAGTGTACTATTCAAGTTATTGCATAGCGCACAGCCACTTCTTTGGAAAGCACACGCTCTCCACACCTCTTATAACTTCTGATCCACTTTCATCAACTTATTCTTGGTTCCACATTACAAGAAGCAAGCTAGTTGAGCCATTGGAATAGTTGTTAATGTTCATTTTTGTTTTATTATGGTTATTATTATTTTGTTTTGTTTAGCAAATGTAGCCTTGTACTGTAATACTTTAAATGTAAAAGTTCTGCACGGTATACTCGACATTGACAATAAGTGACCTCTTAATGTAGTTTTCCTGGCAAAATATTTTAAACACAAATATTATTAATAAAGTAGATACTTAAACATTAACCTAAATCACCTTAATAGTTTTATTGTCAAACCCAAAATGAGCATTTAGCAATATATTTGCTACTGTTTTGCGCTGAATGTACACATCACAACAGTTTTGCAGGTATCATTCAATTCTTTATTTAAAAAAAAAAAACTACTCCCAACAGTATACATATAAGGTATATATTATTATTATTTCTTTATTATTTATTTTAATATGTTACACCATTACATCATTTATGTTGTGTATATAACTGTAAATGTTGGATTTGGGAATAGTTACAGATCCACTTTAACTGGCAAACCACTTCCATATATTACCGGTATGTCCTGTTAAAACTTTTTATTGGATAGAAAATAATACTATTCTCAAAACCAAAGTTATGGTCGACTCTGTGTTTTGAAACAAAATATTATCAGAGAAATATTCTCCTTCAAAATTGCCCAAGGGTGTTCTGTATATAAAACCATAATGGATATTGAAATGAAATGATTACTTTATCTATATTTCATCTTGCCCTAAAGTCATTTGGTCTTCATAAATGGAAATTTATTTCATCTTAAAAAAAACCAACACTTCATTTTTGTAAAGACCCAGAGTGATTAGAAGATACATTTCAATTAATTCTTCTACCATTGTGTTATCTGTTCCTCATCAGAACCTTTTTATAGTGTTAAAATTAACAATTGTGCAGTTGATGGGTGGATGAATCCACTAGGGGACCTGCAAAAGGCCTCAGATAACACAACATGTATAAATCATTCAGCAGAACAATTCACAGAAAGAAAAGTTATCTGTGTTTTGGATGACATTGGAAGAACTAAATAGGAGTCAATTTGAAGAAGGGACATTTTTCTCTTTTGTGCTCCCCAGCTTTTCTGTTTTTTTTTTATTATTGCGTTGTAATATACATTTTCAAAAATTAATTAACCATTAACTGCACGATAAATACCCTTCTGTTGTGCCTAGGAAATTCTGGTCTTGTTGGTGAGAGATTATTTCACATTAGCAGCAATCTTTAAAGAAAGCTTTTGCCAGATAAGGTGGCAACTGTACTTTGAAGGGAAACAATGAGAATTGACTGACAAGCTAGTGTTTACCAAATTGAATAGAGGGCTTGGAGGTTTTCTCCAACTGATCACTTACATAAGCACAGTGCTTCCAGAGCAGAGTGGTGTTTCAGCTTACAATATCTATAACAACAACAGGGGCGGCTTTACTGTAATAGCTACGCATGAAATCCAATCCCATGCAAATTCCTGTTATATATTTGTTTTGCTTGAATATCATTTAACCTTTACAACTGCTATGGGAACATTATCCTGTGAGCTACCCTGTGATGTGCTGAAAGCTTCAATTGAAAGGTTAAAGATTGCAGGCTTCAACATCCCAGATCTCTACAGGGACAAATGAATAACGGTGGTATCAGCAGGAAGGATTTCACCACTATAGTTATAGAAGCCCCTCATGTCATTCCATGGAGCTTATCTACTATAGTACAGGTGTCAAATATGGCTCTTCAGCTACTGAAATGCAATTCTCAAAAACCTTGCCATCCACAAAGAACATTTTCTAATTGAGCTTAATGGATGTGTTCCAAAAACAGACAGAGGTCATCATTGTTATTGTAAACCATAGGGCATTTTCACTCTTTAATGAACAGTCTAGGACTGGAGTGCTAGCTGCTATGCTTGTAGCATATTGTTAGTTAATAGTTTTCCCAATACAAGGTGTATTCGCTAACCCAGGAAATTAGCAAGGTTACAACAATGAATTATAAAGGCCTGAGCTTTACCTGAGTGAAGCTGAGATGCATGGCAAAAGGTGGCAAGACAAGCATATCTAATTGATTTTTTTATTCTGACTCACTTAACCACTAATACAAACACTGGGAATGAATAAGCATGTATATCAAGAACATACATCTTTGATCTGCATGTGCAGCAAATAATGATGGATAAAAATATTTAAATACATAATGGACTAATTGTACTATTTGTGACAGCCATTTTGCATTGACTTTAACAAGTTCCCAGATGCTGGTTCACTAGTAATGTGTTCATTCCAGCAGTTTTCATTGAAACATTTTGATACGTTTGGGCAAACATAGAATTTGCTCAATGAAAGATCACAGATATGTCTGTTAGGTTATTGTTACAATATGCCTTTATTCGCCTATAGTTAGGTCAGCTATTACATTCCATATTTCTAGAGCTGAGTTGCAGTCCACAATGCCTGAGCTAATGTGGGATTATGTTAAAATCCCTTTCAGTTAATTAAAGGATACACCTACAAGAACATTGTTATACATATAAACTAACTAGTGATGAGCACAAGATTTTGTTCCACAACAAGTCTCGTGAAAGCATTGACAATGTTAAAACCTCATGTTACACACAGTAGTAATAGACATTTTTTTTAAAACTAACAGCCAACTAAGCAACTAGCTTAATAATAAACTTAAGCTATGTCAAATTTTATCTAAAACCTGCTTTGCATGATTGGCATTTAATAATTGTGTATATCGTTTAGTTTCATCAAAACAAAGTACTAGCACTTCTATCTTCAGTTGCAGACGTAGCAGGTATTATAGATACTTAGCCAATGATCAATATAAACCCATTTAAACCAATTAAGCAGAAAGAGCCGTAGAGTTTATTTGAACCGGATAATCGTGTATGTGCTGTTATCAAAATAGGTTGCTAATTAGGAAAACAAGAAAAGCAGTGTTAATGCATAGAAAATATTTCAAAATGTGCACATGCACATTGCAAGGGAAAGATTATGCCTCCTGCAATAGGTTTCATTAGTAGCTTAACCTTATATAAGAAAATGTAGCCAGTACACATTATTTTCCCAAGGTATTCTTGGGGATGGCTTGTATATTATTATTTATTTATTAAAGCCATTGCTTTAACTTGCACAATCTGGCTTTTGTTGTAGCATTTTGAGCA
This sequence comes from Spea bombifrons, assembly GCF_027358695.1. Lineage (NCBI taxonomy): Eukaryota > Metazoa > Chordata > Amphibia > Anura > Pelobatidae > Spea > Spea bombifrons. The sequence continues at coordinate 99,276,572 of NC_071088.1, read as the reverse complement.
GGTAAAACCTTCCAGTGTCCCTAGGCACATCAAAACACACACAAAATTGAATTGCCTCTTAAGCTTATGGTTCTTGTTCTGCTCCCACATAGTGCACTTTCACAACAAGATTGCCCCAATGTGCACGTAGCTCCCATTTGTAGTAGCTTTCACAGTCAAGCTGCTGCTATTCAGCTGCTGGCAGTACATTAACAGCCTAGTTATTAGAGCACCAGGTCCCATAGGCATGTGTAGTGTGACTAATGGATAATCTGCTTTGAGTTAAGCCCTGCAGTTAGAAACATGTACAGAGCTAAAATTCTTATTTGAAGGCAGACCTGATAATAAAAGTGATCTGTAAGATTACCTGTTTCTATATGCAAGACCTCACTATTACAGATAAAGCAGATGTGCACGCAATATGGTGGAACTCAACCCAAGTGAGGGATAGATCAGTGCATCATTTAATTCTTAAACATTTTATGTGTTACCATTTACCCTGTCCACACCATTCCCTTTTGTTAGATGTCTTTGTTTATACAATTAAATTAAGTTTTATATTAAATTTTTAAAATGACAACTGCATAATATCAGTTTTAAACGTATTATTTGTAGTTTGGAGTAGCCGTATTAGTCCAGTGTATAAGAATGCAAAATAACAGAATCTTGTAATACCTTTTTTTATTGGACTAACAGTATTTAAAAAAAAAAATACATTAATAATAGACAAGCTTTCGGGAGTCCTCCCTTTATCAAGTCAAACGCATTTCTCTTCATTTATTTTTTGAAATACTGTTAGTCCAATAAAAAAGGTATTACAAGATTCTGCAACATTCTGTTATTTTGCAAATTATTTTTTTTAAATTCATGTTTCCAAGAGATTTCATCTTGGTAAATAAAGTTATTATTATTAATTAATAAAGTTATATATTAAAAGAAGTAATGTATCCAGAAAATTAAACTTCTCAACAAAGAATTAGCGCTGTGGGAAAAAAAAACCAGGAGAAAAATATTTTGTCTGCAAAAAAAAAAAAGGGTTTTACAGAGCTTTTATTTTGCTAAAAATTGCTAGTTGTTTGACACATTTGAAAGAAAAGTTCACAGAGATGAGATCTCATGGCTGTAAGTTGTTGTGCACTTCTTTTCCGGCTCCCATTTATAATTACAGGTACTGTACAGTCTGACCTTACGAACATCCCATTCATCTTAACATATGGCATTATATCTCTTATTTTTCATCACTACTCATGTCCAAATCTTATTTAGCCTGCAAAAAAATGATTTCTTAAAACATCTACACTAACACTGTCAGAATCTTTGCCTTGCTTTTGTCAAACATTGTATCACTGATACCATTTGGAGTAATTTTCACTTTGCACTTAAATAGTTCTGCATCAAAACTTTAAAAACAATTATTTTCCATATTTCAAATTCACAAGTCATATCAAGATCAGCATATATTTGTGCTGGATTTTCCATTGGACTTGGTCAGCACAGTGATACTGGCTGCCATAGTTTAGTCTTCTAATGAATACCACACTATGCAGGCAACTGTATGGTCATTAATGTGAAACCGCGAATGCCTACTCATAGGTTATATCCAACAAAACATTGTGTTTGGTTCTCAAAAATGATACTGATGATGGATTAATTTCCAAAATGGTGGTAATATATATTGTTTCAAACCTTGGAATAGCATTCAATTCTATCTAATTTATCTGATTAAGTAGTTACTCCCTGACTGTTTACTTAGATCCAATTTTTAAATAATGTGTTTTAATTACTACAGGATAATTTAGTATTACAACTTAGTAACATTATTCCATTATTGTTTAGATTACTGTTATAGGATTGGGTTTTTTTCACTTACGATATATTTTCCCAGATGTTCAATCTGTTCCTCTGAACCTGAAACACGTCCATTGGGTCTGGTAGCAGAATCTAGACCATGAAACTTATGTTATTCCAGTTTTAGATACCATGGCTTCATACCAACATTGACAGAGGGTATAAAGAAGTGCCTTTCGAAATGGTCCATGGTCTTACTAACAAAACATACCAGGAAAGATTTTTTATCTTTTTTAACTCATTATGTTCACCCCACAATCATGAAGGGAGCAGAGAGACATTCAAATATGTCAAGAGATTATATAAGAGGGAACATTTCTCATAAAAAGAGGAACTAGAGAGCATGATAGACAACTGAGTGGTAACGTGAGCTGATCCAATTAGAAAATTGTTTTCTAAGTGTTATTAATAATTAGATTATTAGGCAAACGTTTGAATTGCATTGCAAAGCTTTTATTTACATGACTGTGCATAAGAATATGGATAATACTTTGTATAAGCTATAATCATTTTTACAAACACCACAAGGTGTGGTTTCAAAACAATTAAATGTTGCACAACAAAACTAAAATAAATCTAATGAAATTAGACGCATACAGCACAACAACTCTGACCTCTGTGCTTGATGTTAGATAAGAGCCTTTCAGTCTATTTAGTCTGCCTATTCCCCCCAATAACAAACTCAAATTCTTTTGGGTTCATGTTCAGGATAGCCTAGAATCTCACGGAAGTTTAAATTCACTCGCCATATTAACCTCTACCACTTCTGCTAGAAAGCCATCCTATTTTTCTATTTATCTCTCAGTCATGCATATAAAGTTATGGTCAACCCTATTGGCATCCTTGAATATTTTGTACATTATTCAGAATATCTTCTGAAAAGGTGTGTAGTGATGTAATTGGGCCAATTTAGTCCATGTTACTTCTTCACAATGGTGAAGACAAGAGAGCTGTTGGAGAACAGCTGTTATCACCAAACATAGGAATTCTACAGGGTACAAAGCAATCTCAACGAACCGAGCAATAATGGGGCGCAGATACATATGAGGAAAAAAACACATAAAACCAATAGTGTAGAGTGTAAAACCAATAATATACGTGAATTTAATGTTGCACTCACAAAAGAAATGGATGATTCAGACCCATCTATGTTGAATGCAAAGTGTTCTTTAATATTATTTAGTTCGTGCACCAAAGTGCTTGAAGAGTGTCAGTAAAAAGTCCACCGGTTTATAGATGTAGAATAGTCCAAGAAATGTACTTCTAAACGCATTTCGCCGACCTGGCTTCTTCAGTAGAAGTATAATCCATAAAATAAATGATTACAAAGCAATCTCCACAGACCTTAGTATCCCAAAGCACACATCCAAAAGTATAGTTGAAAAGGAAAAAAATGTACTGTTTTAGGCTAGGCGTCAATGATTCCTGCTGTTATAAAGAAGTTTGCTGATTTTGGAATTCTCAAGAACCTCCAGGGATGTGGTGGTAAGAGGAAAATTGATCAGAGAAGTCTTCGAAGGTTGTGGTGAACTGTGGAAAAAAACACCAAGTGAGATATTCGGACAGCTTAAGCTGCCCTGGAATAAGATGCCCTGGTGATCAAACCATAAATAAGATTGATTTTTGCATGTGAAACCATGATCATTCTCGGAAAGGTTCTATGGACAGATGAAACCAAAGTAGACATGTTCATGGGTTACAAATTTAAACCTATAAAGAAACACCTACAGTTAAATATGATTTGTAATGCTGTGGGGCTGCTTTGGAGCCTATCTTACTGAAGAACATACATGTACTATGGTGTGGAATACTGAGATGTGGAAAAGTATGCGGCATAAGTGGTTAAATGTTCCCTGCATTTGGTATATCTAGATTACCAGAAAATATCAGTTGAAAGACATCATGCATCAGACATATGATCCCATTTCAACTGGTTTTAGGAAACTGGACTAGCAGAGTGGGGTAGGGTCAACATCAGGACAAAAGGTATGTACATATTGTTAAACCCACTCATACTATATACAGTATATTAATATTATGTAAGTCTGAATCATTACCTTTTATAGTAAAGGTGTACATTTTTACTAGTTGTAAAAGAAGCCTCTAGAAGGTGTGTGCTTGTTTGTCCTTGTGCCAATCTGTATGTTGTGTGAGTTGGGAAAATTGCCAGGCCTGCCTACAGGTCTCCCTGCAGCTCTGAAATGAACTGATGTATGGTGGTCATGACATCTTTTATTTTCCACAACAAAGGAATCATACAATTAGAGAATTAGGAAGACATTTTACAGAAAACATTGTATGGTTCGAAAATCCACAGGACAAAGAGTCAAAGCAGACATCCAAAAGCATGGTTGAACCAAAAATATGGACTGTTTTAGGCGGGCCACCAATGAGTCCCAATCTCAATTCAATTAAAAACCTTTGGAAAGAGTTGAAATCTGCCTTTGATTCTGCCAGGAATCCTCCAATAATTCAAGAGCTCGAATAAACTGCAGTTGAAGAGTAGGAGAAACTGCCAGCAGACAGATGCAGGAAGCTTATAGAAGGCTACAATGAATGCTTGAAAGGCTGTAATTGTTGTTATGGGTTGCAATCCAAATATTAGGGAATGGTGATTTTAACACCTTTGGAAATCGCATTAACATATTCTGATAATACAAAGTAGGTACATTTGTAATTATTTCTGAACATATTGTGCATGATATTCAAGGGTGCCTATAATGTTGACCATAACTGTAAATTGCATACACTTTTGTCCAAAGCAGTGAGGGAATTTTAGCCTTTAGCTCAGATGAGTAACTAGGCATCATTAAGAGGTGCAATTCCCATTGAATTGCATAAATTGCATAAATTATATAAATAATAAACTTGTGCATTCAGATTCATATGAATTGCAAACTTACCGAATTCTGGTAAATTCAGCAATTCGTATGAAGCTCCAAAAACAAGGCCAGACCCCCGACAAGTTGGATCAAAAGAAGCAAAAAGCACAGAATTTTCTTTCGAAATTCATGGATCCGCATTCACTCAAACTCTCACTCACTCTCTCACACTTGCATTCTCATTCACTCTCTCTCAAACTTTCTGAATGTTTCCCTACCTTCTCTGCCAACCACTTCCGCTTCCGCTTTGTCTTCTGCATCTTCTTCATCTTCTCCCTTTTGTTCTCTATTCTATCTTCAATCCTTAATGTGCTATCTTCTTTCTTCATCCACATCTCCGCGGACATATCCCGTAACCCAGCGTGAACCCACACCAAAATGGCAGAGCTGTGGTGATGTCTTCCCTAATCCTCCAATCGGGGAAGAGGATGGAACCTGCAAGTGCCTTCAGTTCACTTGATTCAATGATTGGGAAAGGACGTCACCGCAAGCCCTGCCATATTCAACTTTAAATTACTTACGTAAAAGGTGCTAACATTACATCTAAGCCTCTAGTACTTTTTTAATAATTGACCATTCAAAACACAGTCGTAAATAATGTTAACTGATTTTCACATTAAAATATAATTTTCTTAAATCTCTTACAAATTCCCTGTGTTTTGAACTCTTTCAAAAGTAATTTTGACCTTACAGATGTAAGCTTATTTACATTGACCTCTCTGCAGCAGGGGTTGCTAGACAGATGACAAAGAATTACTGAACCTGAAATAGAAAGAAGGTTGGTAAATGTGTGTAGATTTTAGGAGACATAGATATAAGCCCAGTTTAATTTTGTTAGGTCAGGAATGAATATCGTTTGTATGTATAACTGAAATATGCTTGCAATTTGAATAAAAATGTGAGTCATTCTCCCTCCTGATCCAATGAAACCAAGATTGTGAGTCTCCAACTGAATGTCACACTCAGACAGGCTGCAGGTGCAAAACCATTCTGTAAGCCCAAAAACCATCAAGATTTGCATTTACAGTGAATGACTAAGCATCTTAATAAATAGCTCCCCATATGTTATACAATGTTGAATCTTGTTTATTCTTGTTTTCGACTATCAAAGTAAAATATGATATAAATATTTGGTGATTTTGTATTTCCACTGGGCAATGGCAGGGTTTGTTGGCTTAGTCCATTGGCCCAAGATTGTCTTAAGACTTATAATCTTGGGACAGGTGAAAAAATAAAACATGATGTCTGCATCAGGAAACAAAGATTTTTTTTCCCGAAAATGTGCACCAGAAGCAGCTAGTATAGCATAACATGGAATAGTATGGATGATAAGGGTCTTTAGTGATTTTGTATAAACTTTCAAGAAATAATCTCTTGTTTCAGATACACTATATGACCAAAAGTATCTGGACACCTGACCATCACACCTATAAGAGCTTGTTGGGCATCCCATTCCAAAGCCATGGGCATTAATATTGAGTTGGCCCTCCTTTGTAGCTGTAACAGTCTCCACTCGTCTGGGAAGGCTTTCCACAAGAATCTGGAGTTTGCCTGTGGAAATTTGTCCCCATTCAGCCAAAATATCATTTATGTGGTCAGATTGTGATGTTAGATGAGAATGACTGGCTCACAATTGGGTCTCCATTTCATCCCAAAGGTCCTTATTGGGTTAAGGTAAGTGCTCTATGCAGACCACTCCAGTTCTTCCACACCAAAATCATCAAACCATGTCCTTATGAGCCTTGCTTTGTGCACAGGTTCAAACTGTCTAAACTTGTGTCACAGGGTTGGAAGCATACAATTATCTAAAATGTCCTTTTTGTGTTATAGTATTATCATTACCCTTCACTGAAACTAAAGAGACTAGCCCAAACCTTTTAATATAGCTCCAGACTATATATATATATGTATGTATATTCCATATACTATGGAATAGTATCTACAGCTTTATTTTCTATTAATATGTTTATAAAGGATTATGAACTATTTATTAGTAATACATGATGGTGAAATGCTTATCTGACAGATGGTCAGGGATCCACAATTTTATTGCCTGTATAAATTGTGTGTGGTAAGTTGACTAGTGGTAGTAGTGATGGTAGTAGCAGTGCAGTAGTAGTAAGTAGTATTAACCAACCTAGCAAATCCACCAGCCAATGCACTTAATTTATGAAACAGAACCTAAACTGCCTTGGTTTTCCTTGAACCAAATTACTTGGTGGCTGAAGCAAATAAAAAATATATGCCTTTCTTTTCTGTGAATGTGTAATTTTCCGCAATCCAGCTTGCCTTTTCTTTACCTGTATTGTATTTTGTTATTTTTATTTGTATTGAACTCTAGCCCTTGACCAGAATCTGGAATTCACCATGAGGTTTTCTCTGTCTGACAGTGATGAGATTGCAACAGTGGTGATAATTTCATACCCTATATTGAACCGTGTCTACTCCTGTTCAGCTGTGCCCTGTGTGCTGTGTTTCTCATCTACCCTACTCTGTATGTACCGATAGGGGGTCATGTGTGAATCACACTATTTATACATCTAAGTGTGGCAGAAACTGCTCAATTCTTGCAAATCTTGAGGAGTGCAAAGTTTCACCTTATAAGCTTCTTAAAATTACATATTAACTTTTTTTTTCAAAAAGTTAATATGTAATTTTCATTTCTCTAAATTTCTCAATAATTCCCCAAAAAATGTGAATATAAAAATGGAAAAAGTTATCACTGGCTTCAGAATAAGACTCAATAGCCCTACTCTTTGATAATTAGTGGCTCTTTAATTAGGAATTGTATATTCTAATCAGATTAGTAATGCATCATTCTCTTTTTAAGGGATGATTTATTGAGTATTGTCTTCTACTGAATACACTTATTGTCAGAGGCTTTACTAATTACTTTCACTCCAGAAAAAAAAGCTGTATATTTTTTTCTTTAAGCTTGAGACTCTCAACTGCTGTTGTATAGATATGTATTCATTTGTACTAATACGTCCATATGACCACTATACGTTATTTTTATTGTTGCAGCACTACAAAACATGCGTGTCCCATTAGAAAGCCAAACCACTATGACAAAAGCATTAATAATGTCAGAATGCCTGTGGTAATAACGGAGATAAATATGAATCCTATAACTACCCAAAGGATTACATAATGTGCAGAGGTAAAAGACAGGTTACATATTCAGTAGATTATGTTTTTTAATTACTGTAATTGTTGTTCGTATATTTAGCTTAAACGTAAGGGTGTGTTGTACCTCAGGCAGCCAGGGACATGTGGCAAAAAGTGACAATACTATAATCTAATCAAGTCCATATCCCTCAAGATCCAAATCAGAATGCCTGTGTTGGGGTGTGTGGCAAGAGGTGGGGAGAGGTGATGTCAGCCCAAAAGTGGATCACCCATCCACCTTACCCACCTTTTGACGCTAGTAGACCACGTGTTAGCTGCAATGATGGTCTATGCCGCAAAAGCACAGACCTCCGATAATTTTACACCTCGCTAGGCTGGTCCCTCTAGCCCTTTATTATGCATAGTGAAGTTTGATTAAAACTGTCACATCAATTTACATACATATCCAAGCTTTAGTGAACCAGCTTCTTTAGTCACTGAATTTTGCAATATGTTTTGCTCCTTCATGCCCATTGTAGAAAAAACACCGCTCTATTTAGCATCTTAACAAATTACTGTATAAGCATTATTTGTAGTTTCACAGAAACTAGTATTTTTGTCTGTGTCGTGTACAGAGAAAGAGACTGCTACCATACTATGCCACTTTACTTTACCATTGATGCACTGTGACTTTGAGAACCATTTGCAAAGGTCATATTCTCTTGATTAATTCCAAGTTTCATTTCGGGTTTTCCCCTTTGTTTCATGTAGAATTAAATTTAGGAAGAAAAGAATAAAGAACTACAGGGCATTTCTCTAGTTGAAAACAGGATACCATAGTTGAAAAGTCCCTTTTGGCACCAAAAGGCTTGTGGGCAATGCAAGGCCATTTTCCTTCCACATTATCTCCAGTCCCTTTTCTTCATTATTCTCCACTTATCCAATTCAGCATCACTATACAGTCTAAATGGAAACTTGTAATTACCCAGGCTGCAACCTGATAGAACCCTTTCTGTCATCTTTATCTTTACGGATAACACTTGCCAGTGGCAATGTCTACGATAGCACATCTTAGAGATACATTTAAAGTTTTCTCATTTATCTCTGTAAAGCGCTGAACCCAAGCAATTATTAGACATACTTGATAGTGTATATGTCCAGATACGTTACTTAGATTCCTCTTTAAATCATCTTTTTGATTGCCATTTTTTCTTCCTTTTGGATGAAAAAGACGGTTGTTTTGGAGAAAAAAATATTGATCTTGTTAGTCATTATTTACTTTTTTTGTATATAATTCTACGAGTGACTAGCATCAAAAGATGAATATTTTTCATTAGTACTGCAATTAAATTTTCTATTGTGCTGTAATTATTGGTATTGAATAAAATTATACTTCAACATTTGTTATGGGTATACAAACATTCATTTATGTACTGGAGAAGACATTAGGAGAGATGGTATAAACAATAAAAACATGCTTAAGCAAGTATAAAGTTATAGATTTAAAAAAGTCTTCGTGTTTTGTCAGGAAGGTAGATGTTTCTAAGGAATTGATCTAATAAGAGTAGTTTAAGATCGTAATAAACCCACATTTGTATGAGATGTATCACCCGATTGACAATGCGTTTAGTATTAGTTATTATTAGTATTCTTGATCTTTAGTTTTTCTTTACATGTTTTCTTATGTAAAGACCGGGTACATGCCACCAGAAGCTCTCATGCAATGTGTGTTATACATCAGTAAGCTATGCAGATTTGAGGAAAAAAAGTGACATACTGTATAAATGAATTTTATTAATAACCTAGAGATGTTTTACAGAAATAATAAGCAGATTGGAGGGGGGTAATAAGAAGCTACAGAGGGTGGGGAGTATTGAAGTTTTGATTGTCCAAAATCTGTTCAACAAAATTGTATAACGTGATATAACAATATGTTAACACACATTGTACAGGTTTATGAGACTGTGTAATGAGTGGTAGATACTAACTGGAAACTGCAAGGGCGAATTGGTCGGAGTTGTGCTTCAGGACAAAGCTGGACTTAACGTTTGGTTATTTTCAATATGTATCCTCTTGATATAACCCAAATTGTTTCTTCTTTACATTGACAAACTGCTAGTGATATTACGTATCCAGGGAACTTTCTGACAACTCCCATTGATCTAGACTAGCTTTACACCTTCTCAGCTGTTCCTTTCACTTACTATGGCAACTCCCCACAATGGGCACAGTTAAGGCTGATGAGGCATAGGCACATGTGACAGAGAAAGAAATAATTGCCATTTATTCAAATTCACACGTGCAATCTCAGGCAAGGTTAGGTAAAGGGCTTTATTCACTAAGGGTAGCATTGGCAGGAATATTTGCTTTAAGCCCTGTATATTGCATCATTGAATGAGTTAGAAGACTTGGAAGAAATCTCATTGATTTAATTATACATTATACAGGGCCAGCCACACTCTCCCTGAGCAGAAGCTCAGCGGGGTTGGCTCTTCATAACATTTTTTAAATAGCTTGCAGGCCACAAAGATAACACAAGATATGATTTCCACTGAACAACCCAAATATCACTAAAAAAGAATGGTTGCAAAAAAGAGTACTTGCTTTCACACATAACATAAAACAAAAAATGAATACAATGTATATAATTTACCGCATCTGATAATGGAAAGCGCTCTTATTTAAAGAACATACACTGTTACCTACAATGTGAAATTATTTGCCTGAATTTATTCAGCTGCTACTTGAGTGATTTACATTTTATCAAAGCTAGAAATATAAGTTTTCAGCTATTATGTTTTACATCATGAACAGAAGAATTGGAGAACCTGCAACCTTAATAAACGGTTAACTTAAAGTGGAACAGACACTTTCCCAAATTCTACATTTTACTCACTAAATATACATATGCAACGGGGTTCTCAAATGTATTCAAAACCCACTTTTGGGGAAGGTATCTTAACATCCTCTTTTTTATAATCTGCAAAACAATTACCCGGATTGCCAAACAAAGAAAGAAATCTATAGGTAGTTTAAACGTGAACATTCCTCCCCTAAAAGCTTTGGAGGCAACAAGATCTGTTCTCCGTAAATTAATAAAAAATAGGTAAGCGTATGCAATGTGTTTCCCAATCATGACTGATTATTGTCCTAAATTGTGCAAAATGTTGGTAAAAATAATAATTCATAGTTTATAAAGCTTATTTATAGTATATTGGCCTAGACACAGTTTACTTAAACATTAACAGATGCATTCTGTGACCATTCCCTTCTCGTATGCCATAAACACAAACTGAACAAAAGTGTTCATGGTTACTGGCAGCATTATAACAATTTCCCTTTGATGCAAACAAAGGGAAAAAATGATATTTTTATAGTGTTCCTGTAACTCAACTCATTAGTCAGGTACAATCTGTTGTGTTCCCACGGCCTCACTATATTTACATGATTGTGAAAAGTTGACTTTTATTATTATTATTATTATTTGGGACATACTTAAAATGAGAGAAATATAAATGTATTCCTCCTTGTAAAATGAAATAAATCAAATTAATAAAACAAATGGCTTCCTGGTGCACACGTGGATCCTTTGATGGTGGCACCAATAACAACAGCTGCTTTTAATGTTGTAATTATTTATTAGCAGACATGGTGTTTCACTGGCTTATGCATTTTGTGTTCAGCTGTTCATTCAGAGTTATTTTATTAAATGGGCTAGAAGAACACATTTTTGAAATGTGTGCAAAAATGACTGCTTGGGATTGGAATTGACATAATGTCAGACAGCAAATTCCATTGTTTAGAAAACAATCTGTTAAGCATAACACAGGTTCACGGCACCGGCTACTCTGAAGACGGGGGAAAGATTCATGTCGGAATAGCCAAAAGTGGCATTTCCCATAGAACTTTCTGTAGCATTTGTTGTAGCGACAGGTTGCAGCTGGCCTGCCTCATGCTGTGTGCTTAGACTGGCACTTTGTTATTAGAATAGAACACATCTAGGCTAATGTGAGCAGTATAAAGAATCCCAGAGACCCATGGCTCCTCACTCTCTGTTCATTCTTTCCAGGTTTTATGCTGTTACACTCTGGATAATTGTACTTTAATTGGGTGACAAGAAATGAAAACTGTGTCCACATTATCCAGGATTATCTATTTTTCCTGAAGGCTGCCACCAATTGAAAGAAGCCCATTTATCAGGCCAAAAGGATGAGATCAGTAGCCTCTGCCAGGCTGCAAATAATGTGAGAACAGAGAAAAACTAAGAGAAAGAAGCTTGACAGCTAAGAAAAATTATTTCAGTTGTTTATCATGGAGAACATTTATCTGATTCTTTACAGAATGCTGGAGGCTCAGAGTGTTGGGCCATGAGTAATGCGCGCTGACCAAGTTTGCTTCGTCAAGTTGATATGCTCCAGTACTGCCTCGCTTTTGTGTGGGCACAGCTCGACTTTAAAAGCTTCTTTCAGTCAGCATGAATACACTTCATTTTACCAAAAAGAACTTTGTATTGATAGCTACAAAAAGGAAGGCTGTTTAGAAAGGAACGGTAGACAATGAGAACAAAATGAAGAGCTTTCAGTTCCTATTATGGGCAATGTCGCTCTATTATTCTCAGCTGTTTATACATTCCCAGCACAATAATGGCTCTTTGCAATAATATGTTTCCCCTTTTACACTATTCAGGTTGAAAAAATAGGCCCTCACATCATGACCATGGCAATAAGTACTATAGAAATGTGGGTATAATGTCGATTTGCATTCTGTGAGAAGATCAAGGTGAAACTAAAGGCCAAAGGAATATTCTGCTAATGTTCATTCAACAGGATAAAGATCCAGGTAAAAGAAGAACCTTGCTTCTACACCACAAACCTTTTCAATTGCCGTTACATTTCTGCGACTATTTTAGCCTAATGCACTGATTGTTAAATAGAAAGAGCAATCTTTGAAATTGTCTCCTGTTCTCGAATCCCTCGCTGCACAGTTGTCTAAGCAGGAGTGGCTTCCATTCTGCTCAAACTAGATGGCTTCAGTTCCATACGCACAGTGTTTGTGAAGGTTAAGGAGGATATTGTGTGCTTTTAAATGAATGTTCTTCAAGAATAAAAAGCTCATTATCCATAAATGACTACTGTAAATACAAAGTAAATAACTCTTGCAGATGCACGATTCAGTACAAACAGTTCTGGCCGATTTGGAGGACAGTAGGAATATATATATATATATATATATATATATATATATACACATACACATATATATAATTATATGTATACTCTACGCTATATATATATGGGGCTGTTAAAATGCCTTAATAATAAATCCAGAGCATACAGAAGCATATCAATTAATATTAATACATTTGATTAGCTTTCAGCCTTACCAAAGATACATTTTACAATATAAATACAGATTTCAACATTACTGCCTTTTTAGTAAAATGTACAAGGCTAAGTGTGGCATTTCATGACTTGAAGGGTGGTGAGAGCATCTTTTGTCACAAGACACTGTAAGCATTCTATACTTTTCGCTATCATCAAGTATTTATCATAAGCTAAAACCATGTTTATTTATTGGATATATTTTGTTTTTATATTTCAACATTTTATATTATTATTCAAAAACAATTATAGACATGAACCACCATGGTACACATTAATAATAAAGTAGACACATATTGAGTTTACAAAATCTTAGAGTTCCATAAGTAGAGAAGAATCTTTCCACTTCGATAATTGGAGAACCTTGATTATTTTGAGGAAATGTGTTGTAACCTTATCCTTGATTTTCCTCTTAGCCATTTGCACATGGAAAATCAGAACCAAACAAAATCAAAAAGGACCCCAAATTAACTTTATGATTTATAAAGTGATAGATAGAATTCTGTCCAATGTCACCCTAGTCATCAGTCCAATTTCTATGTCCCTTTGTACGTGTGTACCAATAGTTAAGCCAGAATAGAAAGGATTCAAGGTATGGATATACATTCTCCATATTAAACATTTTTATTTGTTTAAGAATATTGTAACAAGTCCACCCTGAATAAGTAGAATAGTTTCTTAAACAGTGTCAAGGAAAGTGCAGAGGCATCCGGTCATCCATGCAGGATAATTAAACGTGTGCAAAAGAGGTGCACTTTTAGTTTTTTTTGTTGAAATGTGTATTCTCTATCTATGTTTTGTTTCTTTTGCAAAACTATGGAATTTAACCCCTTCTTATGTTTGTCTACCCTGATGTATGTTATGTGTAACTTACATGGGCTATGTATGCAATGTACATGCATATTTCACCATGTAAATGTGAAATTATACTTTTAGCATTATATCATCTGATCAAATGTGCATCTTGTTATCTATAGATAGCGTAAACTTGGTCAAAACAGCATATGTGTATTTCACCTAAATATAACCACAAAAATTTGCCCAGCCTCGCACAGGGGCCAAATGTGACCCAGCCCTAGATACTGAAAAGTAAGAATGCTTTCAAAAATAGCCATGTTAGAAGTTTATTTGCATCATTTAACAAAATGCAAAGTGAGTGAACAGAACAAACATCGAAATCAAATTAGTATTTGGTGTGGTCACCCTTTGCCACAAACCAGCATCAATTATTCTATGTACACTTGCACAAGGTGCTAATGGTCATCACTTTAATATGTACATTCAAACATAATCAGTAAATGACACAGAAACAGCTGTATAGGAGGAATAAAACTAGGTGAGGAAGAGCCACAATCACTCAGTTTAGGTTGCTGAAGACAAAAGTCATACACCATGGCAAGTCTAAGCACAGCAACAACACATAAAGTGGTTATACCACATCAGCAAGGTTTCTCCCACGCAGAAATTCAAAGCCAGACAGGGGTTTTCAGATGTTATGTCCAAGCTCTTTTGAAGAAACAGAAAGAAAAGGGCAATGTTGATGACCGTAGATGCATCACTTGGCCAAGGAAACAGGTGCAGCACATGAAAGATACATAATACTTACTTTACCTTGCAATCAGAACATGTCCAGCAGTGCCATTAGCTCAGCATTGCCAGAAAACAGTGGGGCCCTGGTATACTCACCTACTGTCCTGAGATGTCTGGTCATGGAAGACTTGCGGCCAAAAAGCCATACCTGCAACCCACAAGAAAACACAGGAACTGGTTTGCAGAAAAATGGCAGCAGGTGCTTTGTACCCATGAGTCAAATTTTTATATAGTTGGCTGTAGCAGAAGATGGTTTACTGAAGGGATGGAGAGCGGTACAAGCTTGGAAATGTAGCTCCAAAGGCCTCATCCCAAATGGACAGATAGGAGTTACAGTGGACTATCCAGGGATCCATGATCTTCATGCTTTCATTCAACTACTCACCTGGCCATCTGTATTAATCACAACCATCTCCCTCCCTTACAGGTATGATTATTTTATTGCATCTGACCCCCCCTGAACCCCTCATCTCCTGCTGTCACCCCTTGTTTTCGCCAGGTATGATTATCTCGTTGCATTTGATCCACTACTGAGCCCTTCATCTCCTGCTCTAACCCTTTGTCTCCATACCCTGCTGATTTCAAATGGTTAACTTTGGTGGTTAACTTTGTTAAGACAAGGTGTGAAACATCTGCATCCTATATGCAATCACCTTATCTGACCACTTATGATGTAGCTCTATAAAAAAGGGTGGACAGGTAAGAGTTAAACTGGAAGGAAACAGCTGGAAACCATCTCCCCATGCAAACAACAGCCATCATCCAAATCAAGCCATCTGAAAGACCAACAAGATCATCCGGACCCTTTCAACTTATCTCCATCCAAGCAGTCCTCTCCTAGTGTAGATTGTAAGCTCACAAGAGCAGGGCTCTCTTCTGCTTTTGTACCAGTTTGTTATTGTGTGTGATTTTAAATTAGTCCACTGATTGTAACAGCACCATGGAATCTGCTGGCGCTATATAAATAGATGCAATGTAAATGTAAAGTGATTTACAAGAATGAGTATTTGCAGGCAACAGTAAAGCGTGATAGAGGTTCCTTGCAAGTTTGGGGCTGTATTTCTGCAAATGGAGTTGGGGATTGGTTCGTAGTTAAGGGTTTCCTCAATACTATAAAAGTACAGGCAGATACTTATAAATCATGTTATGGAGGCTTCTGATTGTCCCCAAATGTATTCTGCAGCATGACAATGACCCTAAACATACATTAAGAGCTATGAACCTAAAGAAAGATAAGAAGGTGGAAGTGATAGCATGGCTGATACAGAGCCCTGATCTCAATATCAGAGTCTATCAGGGATTACATGAAAAGAGAGAAGCCATTGAGGCTGCCTAAATCCAACTGTGAACCAAATATTGATTTGATTTAGATTTTTGTTCTGTTCCCTCACTTTGCATTTTGTTAAATGATAATAATAAACTATTAGCTGTCTATTTTTGAAAGATTCTTACTTTACATCATTTTTCCGCACCTGTCTAAACCTTTTGCACAGTACTGAAGGTCAATAATATACCAGAGCATTCGTTGCCAAAAATGTGATATGTATTATTGGAATAACCAATTGTATAATCTCTTATAATCTACCAAAAAATCTATATAATTAGTTCAACAAGGACTTGTTTAGACAAAACTCGGGTTGACCGAGTATGCGCCTACCCAGAATCCCTTGTGGTTGTGGCAGCACCATGAGATTTCTGAGGGGGAAAAAAAGCCTTCTGGCTTGTCTGGTGTCTGTAGATCAGTGTTTAATAATGCTTCTACTACTACTTTACATTGTAGCAGAGTGTCATTTCTTCCATGTTGTCACATGAAAAGATATAATAAAATGTTTACAAAAATGTGAGGGGTGTACTCACTTTTGTGAGATACTGTAAATTATATACGTTATGTCTATATCTAATGCTGTATGTGCAGTGCAAACATGCATGTTTGTGTATTTTAGATTAGATACTCATTTTACATGGAGTGGCACATATATTTTTAAAAAGAACTAGGTTTTCATAGATTTACAACCCTCTATATTTCTACAGAAATGCATTTTGACATATCTGGAAGAATATTTACCGTAATCATTTTTGTACTTAAAAGTAATGACGCACTAGAAAAAAATCACATAATCTCTCGATTAAGGTCTTAGTTACCTCATATACAGGTTTTAGTGTTTGTTCAATTCATAGAAATTTGAATAGAAATGATTTGGTACAATAATGGACAATAATTCCTTCTATAAGGACTAAAATACTTTGTGCCATGCACCCCTTTTGATGATTAGATGGAAAATAAAAGACTTGTGTCTTGTGCGGTTATTGATTGTGAGCTAGCCAAAGGGTACAGTTCATTTATGATAAATTGGTTAAGTGTAATTGCAGTCACAGTATTACTACCCTGGTATTTTCTTAACAAAAAAAAACGTAACAACCACAGTTTCTGGCAACAATTGCTTCATAAGAATTCTTTGGAAATCCTTTTTGGGTGTTACAGTAAAAGATGTGATGTTGAAAACAGATTCCAATTGTAATCTTAGCTCTTCAGTCACAGAACTGTTGTTAGTGGAGAATCTGAAGGTAGATAGTTATTCAATTTGGTTCAGAAGAATAAAAATACTTCAAAGACTCACATTGAGTTGAAAAAAAATGTGTTTTACCTTCATTCTAAAAAATAATTAAAAGAAGGCCTCAAAAGTAAATGGTAGCTAGTGACCCTGCATCTATAGGCCTTGTAATCACCCCTAAGAAAAAAGGCATGGGCAGAGGGGCGATTTTGTTCAAGGGAAACCATATTATTTTAGTTTATTGTGTCACACTGGACTAAAGGATGTGAAAAACGTTGGTTTCCAGCTCCATAATATGAGAATAGAATGGGTAGTTTCTGTGGAGGGTGAGTATGTTTCTCATTTTGTTCTTGATGCATGATGCTATGTTAATGCATGTTCCTCACCATTCTATAGTCCTAAATATACACTGTAATCTGCCTCATCCATCATGCTTAGGAAATGTGACAAGTGTAAAGAGAGAGAGAGGGCATGGTCTATTAATATTGGTATTCAACCCCAGTTTACAGGGCGGCAGCAATTACATACGTTTTTGTTTTAGTTAACAAAACAAACAAAAAAAATCCACTTAGCTATCATAAACTAGCTGAGCTTCCAGACCAAGTCTATATCTGTGATAAAGTGCTGTGAAAAAGTATTTGCCCCTTCCCGATTTCTTCTATTTTTTGCTTAATCGTCCCATCTAAATATTTCAGATCATCTAACTACTTTTAGATTAGACAAAGTAAACACAGAATGCAGCTTTTTAAATTATCTTTTCATTTATTGAAGGTAGAGAGTTAATCAAAACCTATATTACCCATGTGAAAAAGTAATTGCTGATCTAAACCTAATAACTGGTTATAACACTCTTGGCGGCCAAAACTGTAATCAATCATTTGTGATAAAGAGTCTTTGGAGGAATTTAGTCCCGCTCTTCCTGGCAAAATTGTTTTAATTTAGCCTCATTGGAAGGTTTTCAAGTATGAACTACCATTTTGAGGTCATGCTACAGCATCTCAATCAGATTCAAGTTAGAACTTTGACTGGGCCACTCCAAAACCTTCATTTTGTTTTTTGGGGTTTTTTTTAGCCATTCAGAAGTAGATTTTCTTGTATGGTTCAGATGATTGTTCAGCTGGTTAACCCAGCTGTGTTTGAGCTTTAGGTCACAAACTGATGGCCAAACATTCTCCTTCAGAGAGAATAATTCATGGTTTCATCAATTATGACAAGACACTCTGGCCATGAAGAAATAAAGCAGCCCTAGACCATCACACTACCACAACCATGTTTGACTGTTGGTGTGATGTTCTTATTATAGAATGCAGTGGGCCAGTTGTAATGGGATCCATCTTTTCCAAAAAGTTCCACTGTTGACTCACCGGTCCATAGAATATTATTCCAAAAGTCTTGGAGGTCATCAGAATGTTTTTTTTTCGCAAGTGTGAGACACGTCTTTGTGTCTTTTTTTGGCCTGGGGTGGTTTTCACCTTGTAACTCTCCCGTGGATGCCACTTTTTCTAATTGAAGAATCATGAACACTGACCTTAACTGAGGCAAGTGAGGCAGGCAGTTATTTGCATGTTAGTCTGGGAACTTTTGTGACCTCCTTGATGGAACAGTTGTCCATGTAAAGTTTAATACAGAGAGGGATTTTAAATATGGCACCGAAGACTATCCTAAATATAGCAAAAGACCAAGGACCGAATAAAGTTTGATATTTTTACAGCAAGAAATAGATTGTTGCATGGATTCACATTTCCTGTTCATAAGTGATAGAAAATAGAAGTTATTTTAAGTATAGTATATATCAGTATCACCTCACCTCTGGAAAAAAATAATTACATATTATTCCACATACCATATACCTAGACATGCTACTGACTGGAGCTTTTCGCTCCTAGGCTCAATTGAGCAGTTTGTCTATGGGTGAATATGCAAGTACCAGAGTTGTAGATGGGAAATGTATCAATCCTACTGAACGGCAACAGCTGTGTGTGTATTTATTTTGGAGGGGGGCTTGTAACAGTGTTGCCCTAAGACCTGACCTCATATTGATCTACCTTTGATCCTCAAATGTATCCTTATCAATATATCAATAGATACTTTATCCAATAAGATGTGACAACTGCATGGATAAGAGTTGAACTAATAGGTGTCTGATCCCCCACCACATACATATTGATCAATGTAATATAAAATACTGCTGTAGTATTTTGTTTTATAGAAAAAAGAAACAAAACTATTGGCGGGTTTAGAGCTGTAGGAAAAGTGAGTCATTTTTGCACTGTAATGAAACAAGATTATGCAGTGGCTCAGCAAATATTCTGATATCCTTTCGGTTTGCTCCTGAAATTGTACTTTATGTTCAAAATTACAACCATCAATCTCTTTGTATTAGAACAAAAGCATGTCTTGTTTTTTTCTTCCTAACATTATAAGGACTATTTCAATTAGCTTCCAGTGGCTATTTAAAAAATGAGTCTGAAAGAAATGGATCAGAATAGGGAAAGTTGGGGGCTAGAACACTCTCTCCACAGGCTAACACAATAGAACTAGTTTTCCAAAGACGTGGAGAAAAGAAGACTTTCCAATGGTGTGCCAGTGTCAGCGGGAGACATGGGTTGGCTGCCTCAATATGAGACTGCCTCAGTACTTTGTATTTAAGAATGATGAAGCAATCTGGCAATCTCATATTAACCCTACCAGAGCTCCAAAGAAATACATTGTATTCATTTCTGAAACCTTGTACAAAGAAATGAATATTTGTATTTTTCCATTTCCAACCATACATGTCATTAGTGGTTTCATTAATGTATAAATATTAGTATTTATAGAAATAATAGATAGCATATATTTTGACCTTGACATTGGATCTTTGTTAATGAACTAACTCTGCCTCCAATACTAATCATTTAATTTAATTTAAATCAACAAGCAAAATAAAGACCTTGTGTCTTTGTGTGCGTGTCTTAGATAAGTCAACATTGGCATAAAGGTACGTCACTTTTTGAGCACAGCAAGCATAGCATTGGGTTCGAAATGCATGGTCACCTACAGATAGCTGTTTCCGATGTTGTTTTTTCCCCGAGATAGAATATATCAAATACAAGGTGTACTATGATGCAGTGCATGACACTACCTAATGGGAAAATTCAGCATTAGACGCACATTAACAAAATAAACAGCATAACCAAGTATATGCAGGCATAACATGTACAGTCACCAATAAAACCAGTAAACCTAAAAACTTCGTGAGGTTTTGTATGTTCTGTATTTGAATGCAGTACATCTCAAACATACATTGACAAAACACATAGTACACTGAAGCAACAGTAACCATGCCACAAACAGTAAAAGCTTAAACAGTTCCAGGGGTGTCTGACAATGGGAGATAGATGAGACATAGGGTAAAGGAAGGGATTACGACAATAGCCCAAGGGCTAAGGGGGCAGGAGATAGGGAATTTGGTTATAGTCATCTTCTTCAAGACTGCCAACGATAGAATTGTAATAATCAAGCTGGATAAAGAACTGGCAGTTCCTAGAGGATCACAAAGCATCAGTAACACATTAGGCTCAAGCTTCTAGCATGCATAAATGCCTCTAGTGGGAGAATTCTCCTTTAATTATTAAGTTTATCATCTGTTGGGTAGCCTGCCTGATGCTATATAAGTCCAACAGTATCTGCTGTGGATCAGACCCTTAGAATATGCTCCATAATGTCCGTGGCTCTAATAAGCTCATTGAATTCAATATCTAGTCTCAAAGTGTGACCACACAGTCTCTGGACGATACAATTTATTCTTCCCCAGTATGTGCAAGAATGATAATTCCCTTAATACAAATAAAGAATTTTATTTTTCAGCATCAGACTACACATTTTACCTTGTTCAACAAGAAAATTGGTATTGCCATTATTTTCACTTTGGCTTTTATATTAAGTCTCTGTCACTAACCTTTCTAGTACAATTTGTATGCTGTGACGGTCAGGTAAATACCAAAATATTTAACCTGTACCACATAATCAAGACTTTAATTTATCCCTCTCAAGTGTAAACCTGCGAGCAGGGCCCCCTTTACCTAATGCATCCGTTTTTGTCTTAATCTGTCAGTTCTAGTTTTGTCATACCCCTTGAATATATGTATTGTAAAAAGTGCTACATAAATAAGAGATAATAATTCAATGGACCCTATTCATCAACTTGAAAATATGAAGCGACGTTGAATGGGGGGCACTTCAAAAATAGCTAACATAAAATTACACTTACTTAAAACGAATATGTATGGAAAAAATAGAAAAGTGCCTTTCAAAAAGAACAATAACGAATTTCAAAGTATATTTATTCTTTGATCCTTTCAAAATAATCAATGATATCACAAACTAAGAATGACTCCTCCAAGGGAGTCTGTATTTGGAATAAGGCAATTCAGTGACTCTTATTATAGTTCACAATTACACGGTTAAAACAGAATGTTTATAAGACAGAAAAATAGACGCAAATCAGAAAATGCCTTTAGGTATCAGTAAAGTAGCTTATTATTCCAGGTGTCTGGATCTGGTTGGCAAGATTTCAAACAGACACGGTAAATAAAATGAAAATCCACAAATGTTTGAATGTTTGCTGACATGAAACAACTGACAACAAGCACTTCTATCTCACAGACTTTTTGGAAGCTTTGTCTACAAGTGAAGATAACTTAATACAGACGTTCTTAAAATAGAAGTGTTATTACCAGTGTAAAATAATGCCATATCATCTTCAGGCAAATGTACTCACTTGTCTACTTTAAAGAGGACTGGAATCATTGGTATTAGTTGTGTACGGTACAGTATAGTTTCTTTTCATTACACAATTTACATGCCAAGTTTCAAAACTGATAATACGTAATATGAAATACTTTAGTTTGCATATAATGTATACCTTATATATAGCAAGAATATTTTTTGCAGCCACTTTTTTTTGGTACTACTTGTTAAAGTGACTCTTCTATACAAAACATTGCTGGTGAGCCATTCATTGCAGTAGACACACTGCAAGCAGACATACTGACCAAAACTTATGTACAGAATAGAGGATTACGTTTATGTTTCTGCATCATCAGCATAAGGGTATAAAAATATAATATGCTAATAAAAATGGTAAACTGTATACTTCCACATTCAAAACTATTTGTGCTCAAACATTCGCAATGTGTTGAATACATCGGGCCAGAACACATCTAAAAGACAACACACTCTAAAAGGATCAAGTTAAGGTTTAAATGTTGTCTAAAATCCTTATTTAAATGTATAGTAAAAGGCTTCTTATAGTGACATCGTTTCTGAGAAGTGTTAGGACCTAACGTCATATCATGGCATTCCGCCTTAGAAGACCATGTAGCACAATGGAGCAATACTACAGAAGTCTGGGCTGGCTGAAGCGCAGACCTCAGCAGTGGAAACGAGCCTGTTACAAGGGAGCCCAATACACTTACCCATTGTCATTGTTGGTGGTGTATATACTGGAACACTTAATTATTACATTTTTATATATGCCATGAACCAAAACAATCATATAAATCATATTTTTGGACCATAACCACAGTGGCTGCTTGCCTTCCATAGTTCTTGCCTTGCATACAATGGGAGGCAAGAATATTTAGTGATATTTATCTAATTAAATGTTGTGAAGATGCAGGGGCTGTTTCAGATTTATTGTACCCAGGGGAAAATGCTTACATAAATAAAACAAACTGACACACTTTCTACAGAAAATTTGTAATTATATCCAAGTTTAGGAGAAAATGATCCTGCTCTCATTTTTTCCTGCCACTAGAGATGTATGTTTAGAATATTTAAATTATTCTGTTTACATGACAAAAAAATAGTAATATGCCTTTATATGTTTGCAAAATGGACGTAACACAAAGCAAATGTAAAATAAATTATGTTATATGGTCATCTCTTTTACAAGCATTCTTGTGCGTCAGGCTGTTGATGTGACTACAGCATGCTGGATTTAATTGAAATGGCAGAGTTTATTACTCACGGTGTTAACAAGGTTACAACCTGCTACAAGATCACTGTCAGCAAATATTCCAGAAAAGAACCTTCCCATTCTAATTGCAAAACATGTTGCCAATGGGGATAAAATGCAACGCTTTGTAATGATTGCTGAGGACTCTCATTGCAGAGCAGGAATGAGAAATCTGAACATCTGTTAGTCGTAAATTACCCATACAACCTAACTGTGCTCATTAATTGCTTGTGTATCGTTTTGGGGGAATTGTTGCTGTTGTCACAATCATGTAATGTAAGTAAAGCATTGTTCCACATATTGAAATGAGTTGATTACAAAGTGATCAGATTGTTTATTTACACAATTCTGAAAAAAGGGTAAAGGGAGGGCATCTAAGTTGCTGGACAATGAGGGATGGAATGCAAATAGTTTGATTGTTGAGTGGCAGAGGGGTGAAAAAAAATTCTCATTCCTCTTGTACACAATGGTATGAGATGGTGTAAACCACACATTTTGACTTATTTTAAAGTTTACATTAATAGAACACCCCAGTTATCCAGATGTGTGGTCCTTTTACATTTTTTATGGTGATCCTTTTGCAAATGCATGTGTCCCTTTCCCCATCTCTCAGCTATATGATGTGCAGAAGGTGTATTCCCTGCGCATCATATACACTATTTGACTAAAAGTACAGTATTTGGACACCTAAATGTCTCACCTATAAGAGCTTGTTGGACAAAACTATGGGCATTAACATGGAGTTGGCCCCCCACTTTGCAGCTATAAAAGATTTTGGAGTGTTTCTGTGGAAATTTGTGCTCATTCGGCCATAAGATCAGTTGTGGTCAGGAACTGCTGTCTTACAAGAAGACCTGGTCTGCAATAGGCATTTCAATAATCCCAAAAGTTTTCACTGGGGTTAAGGTTAGGGCTCTGTGCAGGCCACTCTAGTTCCTTCACAACAAACTCATCAAATCATGTCTTTATGGACCTTGCTTTGTGCACAGAGACACAGTTGTCCTGGAAGAGAAAAAGTGCCTTCCCCAAACGAATGCCACAATGTCATACAAAGCATACAATTGTCTAAAACATCTATGTATGTTGTAGCATTTACACTACCCTTCACAGGAACTAATTGGTCTAGTCAATAAACAATACACTATGCATTCCGGTAGGTAGCATTCATCTGGTATCTGCCAAAACCCAATTCTTCCATCAAGCTTCCAGAAATATTGTAGCATGATTCATGACTCCAGAGAACATGTTTCCCACTGCTCCAGAGTCCAGTGGTAGCTTGCTTTACACCACTCAAGCCAATGATAGTGATCTTCGGCATGTGTTCAGCTGCTCAGTCGCTGAAACCCATTTCATGGGTTTTCATTACACACAGTACTTACGCTGACGTTTCTTCCGTAGGTAGTTTAGAATTCTGTAGTTAGAATTGCTTCAGAGGACAGGTGTTTTTTATGTGCTACACATTTCAGCACTTGGCAGCCCCAATGAGTGTTTATTGGGTCTATCACTTTGTGGCTGAGCTGTTACTCCTAGAGGCTTCCCTTTTACACTAATAGGCTTACAGTGGCCCGGGCAGATCTAGCAGGGCTGAAAATTCACAAAGTGATTGGGTTATATTGTCTACTTATTTCAATGCTTCAAGTTCTCCTTTTGCATTTCTTTTATTTGTTTTGTGTGACTACATTTCAAGTAACATGAAGCATCCATCTAAGGT
Source organism: Spea bombifrons (assembly GCF_027358695.1). NCBI lineage: Eukaryota > Metazoa > Chordata > Amphibia > Anura > Pelobatidae > Spea > Spea bombifrons. The sequence continues at coordinate 99,251,520 of NC_071088.1, read as the reverse complement.
ACAAATTGAATTCAGGGATCTATAGAATCAGTGACATATTTATTTTGATAAACAATGAACTAGGATAAGGTAACTTTTTATGGTTTTAATTAAGTCCCCAATAAAAATCTGGCATGATTGATCACACTCACAAGTAATTTGTTAATGAGAACTGCGTGATGTACATTAATTCACTCCATTTACTATTTATTCCATTTTAGCATTTTATACACAATTGTTAAGTACTAAAACCCCATTGGGTGAAATAATTGTTCAGCGCACAGTGTTCTAAACACTTCAATTCAGTTAGAAAATACTTGTCTTAGTTTATACAAAGAGGTCTGCAAAGAAGTTAGAACTTTTTTAAGTATAGTTCTCTGTTGTATAAAGGGATCATCTTGTGGTTTGGGAAACTTTACATTAATTCTTAACCAACAGATAATTTGGTACTGTGGATTTTTTTGTGCACACATTTATTGCAATTTATCCATACATTAATACTGTTTTATCGCATGGGAGTAGATAATGTTCCTATAGGAAATGGTGATTTTGGTTCTAGAAAGGGGCATTTGAGAGTTATGACAGGACAAGCAATGGCCTGAAAAAAAAAAAGTATTGTTAATAATGAAACATAAGAACGATCCAAATTTCTCAAGATGGTCTCACTAAACAGCTTTCCCAGCCAGGAAATAAATGGTGCGCTGCTTGCTCAGGTCACCTACATCCAATGTTAAATACATACACTTGCATGGAGGTCACAGGTCCATTCATGTGATATTTCTGAATGCCAGTTTGTCATAGTACCAGTCCAACACAAGAACTATCTGGATACTGGAGCGGTTTTGATCATTCAACGAATGCTTCTAAATGCCCTGAGATTATCAATATGCAATTGAAGTATCACCTAGACAAAGTAAACATGCCAGTACATGGTAGAATGTGTCCAGCACAGAGGACTTAACATCTACAATGGTGCCTGGAGGGCTGCGGATGTGTGACTTGATACAGAAGTATTTGAATGAACAATGCAACCCTGGCTATTCTTTTGATGTATTATAATGCATCAAAATTACATAATTTCATGTTTTGCTTTTGAATATCAAATGTCTATTTCTGAATAACCCAGTATACTGCAGCAGTGGGCAATTTTCTAGGAATCCTTTTTTTTGTGGCTTTCAGCATGATGGGTATTGCCAAAAGAAGAGTAAAGAAAATGAATTAGATTTTATCTGTAAACAACTTAATAGGCTAGTATGCACAGTATGTTTGTTTAGCATCCTTTTATTACTCCTCTTTTCTCTCATGAAACACAGTTGTAGAAATAAACAGATTGCTTTCTCAGATATATAAACAAGATCTCCTTTGAGCAAAACCCTAAGGACAGAATATAGAAAACAATTCATAATTCCTGTAATTCCCTTACAACAGGCCCACAGACACCTTTTGGAAACACAGTGCTGTTACAATATGTCATGCCCAGGCCTAGCCTGATCATCTGGCACAAAAAAGATTTATTACATCATGACAATACATGCCGCAATGTATTCATGTTGGGTGCTGTCTTAGGCCTGACCAAGGGCCTCCCTTTACTGTTGGGTACTGGCATACATCCCAGTGCTCAAATCAGAGATCTCCTTTGTAACCGACTTATTGAACAATGGCATACTGGAAATTCTGAACAAGAACCATGGAGATTTTCCCACTTTTACTGAAGATAAGCTCCTACCCCCCAACTATTGAGCTGCCACCAGAGCCGTAGGTAGCTCCTTTTGCACCTCAGGCAAGAATGGCAAATTGTGCCCCCCAACTATTTTTTACAGAGGTTATTTTATTTACATTGCCCTTACACACCTGCCTATCAACACACATATATACATACACAGCCCTCATATGCTGCCTTTACACATACCTGCCCATAAACACACATATACACATACACCGCCCTTACATGCTGCCTTTACATATACTTGCTCATAAACACACATATACACATACACTGCCCTCACTGCACTGAGGTCATATCCCCGCGCTCTGCATCATTTGCCAGCGCATAGTGATTAGGGAGCACAGAAGCCGAGGTCTGAAGTGACAGACCTCACACTCCCTAATGTTGGGCCGGTTAGAGGGGGATTGCGACCTCCCCAACCAGCCCTGCTGCCTCTTTCGTCTCACCCTTCCTACGGCCCTGGCTGCCACCCTTGGCCTAGTCAACCTAGGCCAGAAAATGCCTCTGTAATCATGTATCATTTAATCAAACACAACAATGTTGTTACTGTATCTGAAATTCCATCACCAGAAGGACCAAATGATTTAGCAGACTGAAGACAAAGACAAATTTCATGATTTATTATCCAGCTTTATCTCTGAGAGAAAAAATAGCACAATTATAAAGAACCATGGGTGCAGCTGCAACATGGAAACAATATAATCACAAAATTCATTAATTCTAGAAAATAAAATACTTACCATATAACACTATGGCAGATGAATAATAGGTCTAAGTATTTATGAATAAACACTTCAAACTATAAAAACAAAATGTACTTATCATTGCAGAATTGTGGTGCTGATTAATTTGAGCTGATAGAGATGTTTCATTGATCATTTTAAAAAACACTTTTTTTAGGTAGAGATTGGTCATTTCAGATATGTTTCCTACATACCTTCTTGAGATAAAGACTTATCCTGAAACAGAATCTTGATTCACACACTAAGAAGTTTACATACATTATGGGCAATTTAAATGAGAATTGTCTCCATCACAGTTTGTAGCAGACTTGTTCAAATGGACCAAAAATGAGCCTCACAATTTTCAGACAACACATTTTGTTTCCTCCTGATACAGGCAAAATCTGGTTCATACAAAATTCGGAGGGATTTTTTCTGAAATTTAAATTTGTCATCAATCACTTTCAATCACTCTCTCTCACACTTTCTCAATATCTCTCTACCTTCTCCGACAACCAGCTCCGCTTCTCTGTCTCCTTCTCTGCAGCAACTCTTTTTGTTATTCTCTGCTTTTTATTATTTTACTCCGTCTTCTTGTTGCTCTCCACTGCTCCTGGCTCTCCCTTGCATTATACAGGCCACTTCTGTATACATATATATGCAACAGGGCGGAACTTCAGCACACACCTTCTCCCCTGATCTGAGTAATGGGGAGAAGCTGTCTGCCGAGGCTCCATCCTGTTGCAGAAGTACTATACCAGGCCAGAATCATGCAGATGGATCCATGGAGACAGGGAAGTGTAGACATGCTTTTCTTTCTCGGGAGATCCATCTGCATTATTCTGGCCTGGTGTAGTACTTCCAACTATAGGGCGTAGCCTTGGCGCACAACACAGGGACATCCTCTCCCTCATTCCTCCAATCAGGGGAGAGGGTGTGTGCCGCGGCTCTGCCCTATCATGCAATGACTACACCAGGCGGAGGCACAGAGAAAGTAGGGAGACATTGACAGAGAGCATGTGAGAGGAAGAGCATGAGAGAGCGGAAAAAAAACAAAATGCTAATGAAAATTCGGAGCTCACTACTTCCTTTTTGTTTGTTTGCTTGGGGCACCTCCTTGTTTTTGGGCATTCTTACAAATTGACAAACTTAATAAATTTGTTAAAATCAAAACAGTACATATTATTTCATAAATATTGTATTAATATTTTTTGCATCTACAAATTACACTTGCTAAAATAAAAACAGAAGAAATATTCTCAAAGTCCTATACCTTAATGTAGACATTTCTTAACTTGTGTGCAGCTTCCCTCCTTGTATCAAACCAGTGACACTTGAATCATGTGCAGTCTGAAGGAGTACTTAGGTATCCTTATCTATGTAGTGTCCTGTGCTGCTGGAAAGGGGGTGGTAAAATATGACACCCCCTATAGATTGTATCCTTAGTTCCCCCGATATGGTATTTTCAGTACTGTCAGTACTTGGTTCTGTTTACTTGTTCTAACACCATACACTAACACACACTCACTCTAATACATACATTAAAGCCCACACACTAACACTATTATTTTATACATATATACACAAACACACTATCATCTCTCCCAGACATCACTAACCCTAGGCTCACTATTCCCGCACTCTAACACCATACTCTGACTCACACACACAGGCTAGCACCAAATACCAATACGCACTCATGCTAACTCTATAAATTTACACAAACTATAACACATTCTGACACGTATACCCACGCTAACACTAACACACTCAAACATGCACACTCAAACACCTTAAACACACATTAACACGATACATATGCATACACACCCATACCTACTCACTCTCCTAGTCTCTCTCTCTCTCTTGCATGGATCCATATCTTCAGTACAGCTTGCATTCTCTGTGAGGCACAGGGCATCTGGATGCAAGCTCTTCATTCAGGACTGCCCATCAAAACATTTGGGGCTTCAACACCCTTAGTCTAACCACAGGGATGCTCTTGCATATTAAATTGGTCAGAAATAGTCAGAAATCCACATTAAGGTCCAAGCAAATGTATGATCTGTTACTACAAAAATAAGGATAGCGTTTGAATTCTGCAATATTAACTTAGGCATTTATTAAGCTTCTAATACAAACATATAAGTTATTATATTTACCCAACATTAAATATGATTTTAATAAAAACAAGTTATAAAAGACAAAGTTCTTCCGTAGATGTTTCCTCAGAGTTTTCTTTGTAAGTGAAAAATTAAAAGTGTACTAGCAACAGAATGTCAAATACACAATGACCTCATCCTGGAAATGTTTTTTTGTTAAGTAATATATTGTATCTGCCTATTCCATTGATCCTATACTTCAATTATTTTTTTCCATGATGACATTGTGGTCTTGTGCATTCAAGAGGAAGTGTGAGTTACTTGCTGGATTTCTTTAAACTGGAAGTTCCCTTAATTGCAGGTTAATGACTACAGTGGCCGATGGTGGTTGTCATCTTGGAATTTTCCAGACAGTCTGGAAGAGATTTCAATGAGTTTTCTTGTGATAGTAGCAAGAGTTTGTATGCTTAGAGAACAGAGATACAAAGTGAATAAAAGACAGCATAAAACACTAACTCAGTTGTAGTGAGATTATGCATGTTTAATACAAACAGAAGGAGTACAATAAAGATGATCATTCATTAACATCAAGATAAATCCTATTAAGGTAAGGTATTATTTCTTGTATGCACATAGTTTCTGTTATGGATGTCAAAACAAAAACATTGATCAGGGGAGACAAAAGCATTTTTTTTTTCATGAAACTGCTTATATTGTACAGTTTCTTAAGGCATTGAGATGTAAATGTAAACTGGGATATAATATAAATGGTGCTGTTTTTGTAACAGTTCTAGTTTTTGCATAAGATAATGTTCTCAGACAGCTGCATATTACTCATTTGTACATGTTCTAGCTCTTTTATCTTATCCTATCTCCTACACAAACACCCTTACTCATAATCATAATACCTTGTGATAAACAATACAATCACTCAGTCTTAATCATCCAGCTGGACTTTCTTACTAACCAAAGTCTATGGAGTAATGGACCTCAGTAAGGTTCCCATAATGAATCGGTGGTATTTGAGTAGTGAATGTCACTGAAGATATCACATGACTGACAGAAATGGCAGCCTCCAGGTCTGCCTATAAAGGAGGTTTATTGGAGCAAAATCGAATAAGACAATTTATTCCCTATAACCATATGACGATTAGGTTGTTTGGTGTCCTTATGTTTCCCGGGTTTTAATATTTAAACACTTTTTGTTTATTCGTTATAAGTGAATATATAACTATTTATATCATTGCATTTTCAGAATAGCCTTTTCAGTATCGAAACATTTAAATGAAATATTTTATATAAACTTGCCGCATCAGAGTTTAAAATATTTTAGACTGTTTTACTATTTAACTTTTGTAAACTGTTTATTCCCTTTCACATAATTCTGTCTTATTACATTATGTACAATACACCTCTTTAACACACTTTAAAATTCTTAAACGTTCAAGTTTGAATTTGTGAATGTGAAAAGGATGTACCTTTTGTATGTGTTTTATTCAGCGTTGTAGCTGAATTTAAAATACCCTCATGTTGTAGATGAGCTATGGAGTCGTACATTGTGTTGTTTCTTCAGGTTTAGAGGGAAATTAATTAACATGATACAGAAAAGGGAGTACAAATGCTGAAGTCTTCACTTTAAGTCCTCATACTCTTTTGTTCTCTATTATTGCATCAAATTATTTAATTGGGTCTCTCTGATTGTGCACAGACACAGAAAAAAGCAGCCTATTGTGCGAAGCCCTACAACTATAATGCAGTATCAAATTCAATTCCCATCAACAGTGCTTGCTGCTAAAAGCCTGTACTGTGGCTATAGATTAATGAAGATCTGCATTCAGCAAAGTGGTGGTCGCAGAGACATCATTTTTCTCCAATAGAAGACCCATTCGTGAAGAACAATAGAAGTATAGAAAAGTGCTAGTCTGTTTATGGATGGAAATAAATCAAAATGAATAAGAGTCCTGATGGAAACAGCCTGAAAGCAGCAGAGTAGAATTCCGAACACACTTTGTTTGCTGATGACTCTTTTTCCCATATCCCTCTAAACAGTACTTGAGGGGGCTCTACAACACTGGTTCGAAGGACAAATGTAAAAATGCAAGAGTACAAGTTTTGTGCAATCAGTGCAGCGAAAGAGTTGTTATACTAGTAAAAAACATTTCTATTATTATGTTTCAATATTTGCATATGAGATATTGTGCTGGGTGAGCTTTGGCATTATTGTAGAAATGATAACTCTCTGAAATGTCAACTTTTAACATGAGGTACATTATGCCGACAGAACATGTGTGGCTCCATACACATTTTAAAAACATTTTTTTTAGAAGTTTCATTTTTATTTATCACAGCGACTACAGAGTGGAGTCACTGGACATTGGTTGAGGTCTGCAGGAGACCTTATATATTTCAAGCAGCCAATCAGTGGTGTGAAGCGTCAGACTATAAAGGGGGTGCTCTGCTGCAGATCTGGAGCTGCAGCTATTACTTGCAAGGTACATTAATATGCATTCATTGTTCAAGGCGCTGCTTGTCCTTTTAATAATATTAATCAAGTCTAAATGGCCAACAGCACCACTCACACACTTGATCTGGTGCTTCAGTAAGCAGCTGTATTGCATGCTATGCCAGCATAGAAACGTAGCGTGCGGCCGCACATATCCAGCCGTCAGTTGCACTTATGTCATTAGGCGGACATTGGCCTTAGGGTGCCAGGGCTGCCACATCATCGCCATTCCCACACTGATATTAATATTTAATTATTTATTGGGACCATCAGATTTCACAAAGTTGTACAGTAGGCAAACAGGATATAACAAGTAGTACATCACATAATCATTTTGACTTATGGAGACAGAAGCTGAGGATGGACCTACTGAAATGAGCTTACACCCCTATAGTCTTAAGATTGTTTACAACATAAGTGGACACGGCAATGTAAATGACATCAGTGTACGTGTGAATAGTTTCATAGAATCCACTTGTGAAGTGATCAATGTTGCCATTCACTTGAAATGCTATTGGTGGTTATACATATTTTTGCACGCATTTTGTTATACACCCTTGCCTCCTTTTCCTTAATTCAATGTTAATTCTTCCCATATCTCATAACCTTCTTTTCCACCTCCTACAAGCACCATTACATAATATTTTATATTACTCCTATTTCATCCATTATTCATTAAATACTGCACAAAGTGACAGTGATCTCTTCAAGCCATGGTCTTACCTAGCCCCCATATAATAATCCTTTAAATGCCACTTTGGCATTACCTTAATTCCTTTAGAGAAGTTTAGGCATTACCTAACAAATCTGTCAATGTAGTTGTGACCTTACATGGTCAATATATACCCTGCTGTATCTGTAATGTATATCTCTGATGATGCCTTCTGCTCTGATGACCCATAATGTGATTAAGCCTTCATGGTTGAGGAGTCCTGTTTTATGATCACTGTGATCATTAGGCAAGAACATCTGGGTAGGAAGAGGGGTAAACTTTACAAAATAAAAAGTAACAAAAAATTAAACTACTAAAAAAAAGAAATCATTAAAGGATCCAAGTGATGTCTTTGAGAATGAGAAGAACAAAAAATAGGCTGAAAACAATAATTAATTTAAACATCTCCCAGTAGAAATACAAAATGAAAAAGACTTTTTCTGCATACCGTTTCACTTAAAATTAATAAAATATGGTCACACTTGTTTTTCCTAAGAGGGGAGTAAGTTAGTTCCAACACAATAAAAGAGGCAAGTACACAAGCACAATGAGTTTCAAAACATCTAGTCTATATTTTCTGGTTAAAACATGATTAAAAGTCAACTTGATTTAATTTTAAATAATTCTTTTTGCTATACACAATATTTTCATTATCCATTTTGACCAATAATAAGAGGAAGATTGGGCAAAAATTTAGATTAATGGCAAAGCCCGTACATGTACGGGCTCAAAATGCATTGTTTTCAATGGGTTAAAACTTGCTCTATAAAAAAAAGTATAGTGTTTAATTGTACAACATTTGCACATACATTTCTCAAAAAGAAAAAAAAAATTGTTATAAGAACCTTGTTACAAGTTTGTAACATTTCTGTGTAAAATGGGGTTTGTACAACATTTACTTAATTCTATTGGATTCATAGCTTATGCTGTACACACCATAACATTTCAGCAGTAAAAGCTGAACATCTCATTATTTCTCAAATATCAAGCTTGTATCTTCTTGATAAATAATTCCCAGTAGTATAATATATCAGGCTAAAACATATTTTCTGAGGCCAGTAAGGTTAAAGCGCCAATCTTACCTTTTTTAATTTTTTTGCCCTGGAGACAAAAATTTCCATATACAGAATGACCCTGGTTTATGTTGAACATAGGAGATGTGAATGAAGCATGAAACAGAGCATATTGCTGTCAGAAATTTGAAATGAGGACTGCTAACCTGTACGTAGCCTGACAGGACTAATCAGCCCAAGCATTATCAGTATTCAAATTGGTGACTGCTACAAAAAAGGCAATTGACAGGGATGTTTAGAATATATATATATATATATATATATATACATATATATATATATATATATATATATATATATATATGTATATATATATATATATATATCAAAAAGGCAATTGACAGACAATTTGATAGAAAAAAATATAGATTGATAGATAAAGATATAGATAGGAGAACAAATAGATAACTGTATTACTGAAATACAAATCCTAAGTCAAACTTATAGATGGGGGTATAAATGGTTTGTATTAAATATTTATATATTTATATTAAATGTTATTGGAAACTCTCTTGTTATATAGCACGCCCACAGCATCTAGTGTTGGCTATTTCTATGAACAAAATACATGAAAGACAATGGTCACGACTAAAAAGTTGAAGACCCATTTTTTAGGGGTCAATATATATATGTCACCCAAGACAAATTTCAGTACAGACAAGTATGGGGTCTGAAACAGTATTAGACCCAGATGACTAATAGTTAAACCCTTGACACGGTCCATTGTCTAGACATTCTCAAATCGCGGCTATCAGATGTTTCCGATGAAATTTACATTACTGCTGGCAATGGGATTTCCTTGGTTGTTTCCATGACTAGGGAGGATGGGGAGGCTATTTTAAAGTGATACTGTGGAACGGTGGAACAGGTGCATTGCAAGAATAACTGAAATGAATTTATGCAAAATGGCAAAGAGCTAGCCTGGAAATAATTGGTAGGATCAAAAATGTTTTTTAAAAATAAATTATTTTTGCACATTCTGAAATTGAAAGCGAGTTAGGTTTTCTTGATATAATCTTTGTAATCTCAGCTCATTTGATAAAACACAAATATATTGGAAGGGGGAAATAACATAAATCTGTAACATAAAGATGTTTACACCTAAAAACAGAAAAATATTATAAACCCATTATGTAAATTTACTGGTAATTCAACTGATGCAATTTAAATTAAGACACGTTAACAGGGCATATTTGAACATTTATTTACACCATCAAAAATATGATTGTACTTTTCAATATAGTATGTGTCAAAAGAGTTCAAAATAAAGGCACATTTTTTATGACGTAAATGAAAGTTCAAAATGTTCGCTGACTCACCTTAATTTTAAATTGTATCAATTGAATAAGCACTAAATTTAAATTATGAGTTTATCATATTTTTATAAAGCTATAATTTAAAAAGACCATTAGATTATTCAAGCGGGAATGAGTGTTGCAATGTCAACTCAACAAATTCAGTATGCATTATGAAAAGCCAACGTAGAATGTCTGAGCTGGCCCTGTATGAAACAAAGTACAATTGGTAAAGTGACTTTATCAATGATATAACTATGCATTATAAAGGGCCAGACCAGCTATTATTTTAAGAGAAGCTTGAATGAACTGTCCTGACGTGTTTGGTGATTAGAGCCTCTTAGATAGCAATACAATTGTGTATTTTTTCGACTAAATGTTTTCATAGACCATAGTTTCACCCTAATATAGGATTTTTTTGACATTTACATATGGTGGTTTGTGCATGTTTTTATAGGGTTTTAACTTATTTACATATTAAATAAATATGGTAGAATAAAGTTAAATAGTATGTTTCCTATTATCCTATTATGATCTTTTGTAGGAATGAGATAATTAATGCAACCGGGAGAGTTGTGAAGCTAGTCTGGGCTCAACTACCAGATAATACATAAGTCTAACAGTCACCTGAAAAGAGACCTACATGCTCCATAATCTGTCCCATTGCTTTACTAAAGGTTTTCATTACTATTGCCTCTCTGATTTAATATTTTACTGCACACTGCTCTGCGCAGAAGTTACTGCTGTTACTGCTGTCGTCCTGCTTTCCCAAAGTTTAAAAGCAGATTTTGTCAATACTCAACAAAAACAGAATGATTTAAAGTATTATGTTTAATACATTGCATGGTTTAGTGACACCTGAAAACTTTTCCATGGACATCATGTTTATGACATCACTGCCCCAAACCGGTCCTGGTCCATGAGCACTCTGCCATGTCTAAGCATACATAGATTGTGAACAACACAGTGGGTTTGGAAACAGAATATCGATGACCGGCCCAAATTGTCCAAAACTGGTCCTGGTCCTATGAATCTCTGCCCCAAACCGGTCCTGGAAATAACAGTTTATCCGTGAACACTCTGCCATATCTCAGCATGCATAGGTCATGGGACATCACTCTCAACTTGTTGAACAACACAACTTGTTGTGATGAGGACATACTAGCCGACTATCAATAGAGGAAGTTATGTTTAAAAGGTTTTACTCATCTTGCATTCAGTGCAGTTCAGTACAGTTGTTTTTGCACATATTCATTAAAACACATAAATACCTGCATCAGCGTATTTGGGTTATTAATATTTACCTAAAAGGTCAGTGGCATCACTTCATCTCCTAAAGTATCAAAACTATACACATTAGTGCATATTATTGTCTGATCGTACTGTCATAACAGCTGGTAACTGGTGAAATAAAGATAGTCAAGGTCTTTTTTATGTTATACTGTAAAATCGCTGTTTAGAGGTCAGATAATTTGATGTATGTTGGTTGTCCAATCATAAGAGGCAATGAGTCTAGGAAAAAAAAACATGTTAATTAGTGTTGTGCAAATCGGGTCAATTTAAATCAATTTAAAAATAAATTATTTAAAACCTCACAATCTGTTTAAAATCAGCTCTGATGAGATACATTTAACTATTAGTAAGTATCAACGGAGCATCTGATGAGCCAGATCCACTCTCTTTCCCTAAGCAGCCCGGTGCTTTAATTTCCCAATAGATTTCAGAAAGGATGCATTGAATTAAAATGGCTGCTTTGTGAGAAGTCTTTTGTGGTGGATTATGAATGTAGAGAATAATAGGGAAAAAATCAAAACAGGGTGGTTGTCCTTAGCAGCTGCTTCTGCACTGAGGTTTTTTTTATCTGCAAAGATACACAAAATGAACAGTTTTACCATTTATATGTCAATGTCCCTCATGCGACATTTCATTTGCACCCTTGCCCTAAGCTGTGTGTGACGTTGTAACTGGAGCTGCTGTAACTATACAAGCTTCATACTTTCAACATTTATATAAAGTGTTTTTATTTAAAGCACACAGTTACAGAAATACAAAAAGTTTATATTACACACTGTTATGCCATGATATAATTTTAATCATTTAAAGTAGTTAATGTCTAACATGTTTTAGACCTGGCACAACATGTTCTCTGTCAGTAGGATGGACAGACCTAATGCTAGTCCAAATAGTTAAAAACAGGGCCATTCTAACTGGCCCACTTGCGGAGGCAAGAAGGCTGCTGGATCAAGTTACGTAATGACCTTTCAGTAATAATGAGGCCACTTGCAAAGTCTGCAAGGAGCTATGAAGAAAGACTTAAGGCAAAGTAAATGTTTCCCTACCTTATCTGCCAACCACTTTCGCTTCCACATCATCTTCTTTATCTTTTAGATTCCACCCTCTCTTCTCTCTTCTATGTTCAATCTGCTATCTTCTTTCTTCGTCCTCATCTCTGCAGTACACAAGGAACTGCCGCCAAAATGGCAGTGCTTGAGGTAATGTCCTCTCACCAATGCTTAAAACACTACTGACCCAACATAAGAGGCATGAACATGAAAAATTCTAAATAAAATTGTCCAAGTAAACAGCATTGTTTTAGTCTATCCATGCAGCTGACAATATATAGGTGAGGTCCGTAACCAAAAGCAATAACTGAGGGAGATATGGCCAAGCTTGCGATAGCGCGCTTTACCCGATCCTCCAATCATGAGGTGACTGCAAGCACCGTCATTGCACCAATAAGGTGGTGCTTTCAGTGAAGTCCTCTCCCCTGATTGGGAGAATGGGAAAAAAATTGGGTATCGTAATATATCTGGCTGAGACTTGTGCAGAACCAAAAGCAGTTTATCGTGATGACCATTAAGCAAATAAGCACTCACTGGCCAGGGATATCACAAGTACAATACAAGGTCTACTGTGTAATGGCACCATAATAATAGTTAATAATAGTCCCTTGCACTTTTTTTTAATATTTTTGTAATGAATTTTAAACTGGGTTGAACCAGAACATTTTTCACAGGTCAATGTCTTTCCAACTTCAAGGAGTAGTCAGTCAGTTAATGGGACCCATGTTGATACAAACTCCCACAAAGAAAAGGTTACACAAACTGTGAAACACCTGGCTACCGTGCGAATTCACATGAATTCCCACCTTCTGGATACAGTGAATGTGCCTGCACAAAAAAAGCCAGGAAATAAGTACAGCTACTATTTACCTCTTAATACCAGGGCTGTAATGGCATAACTGGCACGGTGCCCCTACCATACACTGTGCGAGTAGCCACAGTTTCACTTTCCTACAAAAGTTACCTTAAATGAATAGACCCAATTGCACACAGTTCTAAAATTAAAACCCATCCCCCTAACAATTACATCTTTTAATGAAAAAACACGTTATTGGATTAGTAATAAATACAGCTCTGCAAAACAATCAGACATTCCATTAAAAAATGGAAAATACCTTAAAAATCATGCAATTCCATCATTCCAGCCATTGCATATCATCTTAAAAATCAATAGCACTAGTAGAAAAACCTTAAATGTACAACTGCTGAATTTTGTTTTCAAAGAAAGGAATGGCCAAATTTAATCTGAACAGTAAACCAGGCAGACTATCTAGCTAAAACATGTTTTCATTATTTGCATTCATAGATGCAGGTTGTTATGCTTTGGGCATCTTCACAGATATCTTTGGGCATTTTTTTTTCATTCTGCGTACATTAATATTTAATATTCCTCAAACATTGTTCAACTTTAATGGTTGTCTAATTTTTGTTTTTCATCCACAGAGAAGCTATTAATTTATGAATATACAGGGCAGTAAGTAATAACTTGCATGAATGCCTTCAAGAGATATGCTTCTATAGGTCTCCCATAAAATAGACTCAGGAAGCAGATACCAACTATTGGCCAAGGCTCAATGATCACTAGTTTACAATAGGAGGGAAAAAAAGGATTTTTTTTTTCTCACTCAAGGAAATCAACAAAGTGAAGTATCATCAGCGGAGACAGGAACGTGTGTCGATTTTTTTCTTGTTTATAAATGCATTCATTTAAAGGAGCGGTTCTGAAACACAGATCACAGATTTTTTCCTCTGTATAATAAGCAACTACTGCACAAACATTGTTACATATTTTATTTTTCTTAGTCACAAAACTATTGGTTAATTCAATATGCAGTGTTTATATTTATAGTCGTAAAAGATGTGACTGATGTATAGTCTCATATTTCTTCATCAGATCTAGTATTTGTTCGGTTATTGTTTTTGCTTAATACCGTATTTGCTCAATTATAAGACATGGTTTTTTTCAGAGCAAATGCTCTGAAAAACACCCCTCATCTTATAATCGGGGTCGTCTTATAATCAGACCACAAATAGGTCTGATTATGAGACTAAGATCTAGATCCCCCGCAGCGCTGCAGGGGACCTGGATCCTCCTGTCTTATGCCCCCCCACAAACGTACAGGTGCTTCTGATTCCCCGATGTGAAGCCGGGGCAGCGTGTAGACTGTAGACACCAATTGGTTTATGCCAGAGGAAGACCCTGCAGGTGACCAATAGGCTCACTCGCATGGCCTTTGTAACCCCTGACAGCGAACCTATGGATTTCCACTTCCGTGAACTGCCGCGATGCCGCGATGCCGCGATGCCAAGGTAAGTTAGAAGGGGAAGGGACCGGGGAGAGTGGTAGACGAAGATGATCACGAAGATCTTCGTGGTGTGTGTCTTCGTCTTCACCTACGTTTTACCGCCGCTGTCTTCTCTTCGGCGTGTCTTCGGAACGAACACTAAAACACACTCTTCGTGTTCATTTTCACTCTTCGTGTTCGTTTTCATGACCAACAGAGTCGCTCGTACAGACTTTTAAAACCCCAACGCTGCAACTTACTCGGCAGATCCCACTGGTCTCCCTGTTCTATCAGTTAAATGTCCGTACAAGCGACTTTATTGGTCGTTCATACGGACATTTAACTGATAGAACAGGGAGACCAATGGCATCTGCCGGACAAGTTACGGCACCAGGAGCCTAAAAGTCTGTACGAGCGACAAACAGAGTCGCTCGTACAGACTTTTAAAACCCTAATGCAGTAACTTACCCGGCAGATCCCACTGGTCTCCCTGTTCTATCAGTTAATAAACGATAGAACAGGGAGACCAATGGTATCTGCCGGACAAGTTACGGCACCAGGAGTTTAACAGTCTGTACGAGTGACCCTATTGGCCGCCACCAGGGGGCTCGTCTGCCATCAACCATTGGCAGACGAGCCCCCTGATGACGACCAATAGAGTTGCTCATACGGACATTTAAACTCCTGGCGCCAGAGCTGTTGCGGTACGCGTTAACCCCGTATTAACCTCTTAACCGGAAAAAAATGAAGAAAAACCGAACACGAAGAATGTCCACGAATATTCGCCCAAAGAGAAGACAGGAACAGGCGAATATTCGTGGAATACGAAGAGCCCCCTGGTGCCCAAGTCTACCAATTACCCAGATTTGCATGCAGACCCCAACCCAGGAAGCATAAACAGGAAACAAGTCAAAAATGGGAAAAGGTACTCAGTAACTGAAGGTAGACATGCTATGGGAAAAAGGTGTAGGGACACTACCTTGGCACACCTTTATAGTTCTGTCCAGAATGTTTGTTGTTTGAAGTGCACTTGTGTACACATTGTGTTTGCAAATGATGCAATGTATTGCAGTGTATGTTTGCTAATGCACCCTGCTTCATTTGACGCATATCCACCCTGGGGCACTTGTCGTTGTGGAACCTGCTGCTTGTATGAGGGGGAACCTGCTTAAACGTGAAATGTATACATGCACCGTGCTTAAACCGCACGTCTTGTGAATACTTAGGAAAGGCAGATGCTAAGAACCACTCTTTATAAATCAATCCTTAACCAAAATGATTAATCTGTTCAAGACATGGACACTTGTCACTGTGTAAGTACATGATAGTAAGTCACACATATTGCAACACTTGATTAATTTCAGTGCAAATTCAGTGGATATTATGGACAATCCTATGTACACCAAGTACAACAATGAATAATGAATGTAATTTCTATTTATCATTGTCATGGTTCATCAAATAATATGTCCTGTATCTAAGAGCTTCACATAGAGTTTTATCTCAACGTTTCATTGGTTTTAATAGATCCAAAAGTATATGTTACATCAAATCTAATTGGCACAACCAATGATGTACTAGCTCACAAGAATCTGAAGGGTTTCTTTAATTTTTACTTTCATCTTCCTGGATTAGAGGACTAAAAATGAAGAATAATACAAACCTGAAGGCTCCTGGAAGATGTCAAATGTAATTGAGATGCTCACTAACATGTTTGAAATGATATTGCTTTCATTTTTTTTTTACTTAGCAATTATCATGCTGTAACAAGACCCTAAAAGAGCATGAATTAAAAAGCTCCAGAAATCAGAGTGTTGTTGCTAATACTATGAACAATTAATAGAATTAGCAAAAGATTTCATAATCTCTTCTATTCCGGAAGGGTTTCATTTTTCTATGCTGTTCTGTAGGAGAATGTAATATGGGAATTAAAGTTTGTTCCGGTACATGACAATTCCGAGGAAGAAACATTCCCATAATGTTTTCTTTTTTAACTTATTATACAGTGGATATAAAAAGTCTACACACCCCTGTTAAAATCCCAGGTTCTTGTGATTTTAAAGAATGAGACAAAGATAAATCATGTCAGAACTTTTTCCACCTTTAATGTGACCTATAACGTGAACAATTCAATTGCAAAACAAGCAGAAATCTTTGAGTGGGAAAATAAATTAAAAACAACTCACAATAACCTGGTTGCATAAGTGTACACACCCTCTTAGAACTGGGGCTGTAGCTGTGGCTGTGTTCAGAATTAACCAATCACATTCAAACATCAAACTCATGTTAAATAGAAGTCATTACACACCTGCCATCATTTAAAGTGACTCTGATTAATCACAAATAAAGTTTAGCTGTTCTGGTAGGATTTACCTGACATTTGCTTAGTTGCATCTCAGAGCAAAAGCCATGGAGAAGGGTACAAAAGAATTTCCAATGCATTAGATATACCATGGAACACAGTGAAGACAGTCATCATCAAGTGGAGAAAATATGGCACAACAGAGACATTACCAAGCGTCCCTCCAAAATTGATGAAAAGACGAGAAGAAAACTGGTCAGGGAGGCTTATAAGAGGCCTACTGCAACATTAAAGGAACTGCAGGAATGTCTGGCAAGTACTGGCTGTGTGCTACATGTGACAACAATCTCCCGTATTATTCATATGAATGAGCTATGGGGTAGGGTGGCAAGACGGAGGCCTTTTCTTACAAAGAAAAGCATCCAAGCCCGGCTGAAGTTTGCAAAAACAGACATCAAGTCCCCCAAAGGCACTTTGGTTTGCCGTAATAAAATCAAAAGGTGCTTCAACAAAGTATTAGTTATTATAAGGGTGTGCACACTTATGCAACCAGGTTATTGTGAGCCCCCCCCTCAAAGATTTCCGCTTGTTTTGCAATTAAATTGTTCATCGTTCAAATTTAGATATTATATATTTATTGGCTAACTGACGTATAATAGATTGCAAGCTTTCAAGACCATCCAGCTTTCTTCTTCAAGAATATTCTGTTTGACGTTTTCCATGAACCTTCACGTTTGTATTATTCTTCATTTTTAGTCACCTAATACAGGAAGATGAAAGTAAAATTTTAAAAACCTTCAGATTATTCTGAGCTAGTACAGCATGGATTGTGCCAACTGAATTGTAAGTAAAATATACTTTTGGATCTGATCAAACAAATGAAATCTTGAGATAAAACTATATGTGAAGCTTTCAGATACAGGACATATTATTTGTGATAGGGTTTAAAGATCCTAAAACATTTAGGACACACAGGATAAGTCTATGAGTGGTCGGAATTTCATTCTTTTACTTAATTATATTTAAAGAATATCGTGAAGTAAAAAGAGCCATACCCATTATGGGATTTTTTTTCTTCAGGTCTGTATATTTACAGTAAATGGCAGGTACTGAAACAAACTTAGGTTTCCATACTAAATTATCCTCCAGAGCTCAGAACTGCAGATAAAAATGAAACCCTTGTAGAATAGAAGATATTCTAAAATATTTTGTTAATTACATTGATTATTCATAGTATTAGCAATGACACTTCTTAAAGCTTTTTATTCTTTTTGTTCTGGGTTATTTTAGATTGGTTGGACATCACATGTGGACTGCAAATCTCAAATAGTCACAAGATTCTTAAAGGGACTGAGATCAGGAGATTGACTTGACCATTCTAAAATGTTCAATATTTTACAATCCTGCATTGCTTTGTCCCCCTGAAAAGTGAATTTCCTCCAAAAGCATCATGAGGTCACCCTGTAAAACCCACATGTTGAAGAGGCGTGCATGTGTGTAGAAGAAAATAGCAAAGTTGACTTGAGTTTTTTGTATACCCATGAAACTCATTAACAAAATTGAAAAAGTTTAATATTTCCATAAATATTGTTAAATACAATACTTCATAAAGAATAAATATTAAATTTCAGATGATGTACACATTAACTAATCCCCTAATATACTTGACCTGGACAAGGTAGGGCAGGGTAAGCCCCAGGTGGGCAGAGTTAGAGTGAGTTAGAGTGAGTTAGTTGTACTCCTTTCTCTGTATAGTGCTTTACAGCTGCAAACTTCCAAGCAACAACACAATTTTGCTCACCGTAAAAGCGTGGAGCATAATTATCATACCTAATCTACATAAGGCTAAGCTTTATAAAGAGACTCCTACAGCTTTTTTCGGTTAAAAAACCTGAATTCATGGCAGCCAACACGTGCTTATGCAGCCAATCAGTGACAGGACATACCCACATTGATTTCATTGGAAGTACTGTTCCACCATTGATTAACAGCGTAAGCAGCTTATTCGGATCACAGAGGAAGAATGACGATTTTGAAAAATGCTTAACAATTCTGTTTGAGACAATGCTTTAATTTTTCTTTTCTCATTTTTAAAAAATACACATTAAAGTACTCACAGAGGGTAAGGGTTACTCACAGAGTACTTGAAATTGCTATATTAGGGATGTTAAGGCTATCATTTTAAGTTAGGTCAAAATTTCCCTTTTAATTTCTTTTACATTCCAAAACATGAAATAAAATCATCTCCCCTTAGTAATACCCCTCAACACATTATAGACATACATCGATTCCATCACCAACAGGCAAATTTTTTTTTCTTCTGTTCCCTTATTTTTCCTTTTTTCAGTAAAATTCATCTTATTTGTGTGCCTTCTAACCTGATGTTTAGCAAACAGGGCAACACGAAACGTGATCATTTTTAGTCTACAGACACATTTTTCATGACACAATAATTTCATAAAGCTCATTGCTGTTAGTAATGTAACACTGAATAAACGAATGTACATTAAAGCAGAGGTTTTTTTTGTTTTTTTTTCTTTGTTTTTTTTTGTCTGTAATGTTTTCGGTCTGTATTCCAAAATAATAAAATTTGAAAAAAAATTTAAAAAATAAAGCAGAGTTAAGAACGTACAGTTTGTTATATGCACGATTCAGCTCATATAAAATGTATTAACATTTTTTTATTTTTTATTTTTTTTAGGTTAACCTCTATTAACATTATTTCTTTCTGAGAAACCGGCATTCACATAATGTGAGTAAGTTTCAACACGTATTGATATATTCAGATGCAATTATTGATCTTTGCATGAAAACGGACTACTCAGCTTAATTTTCTCTAACATAACTGGCGTGAAAGCGAATAAGTGTCAATCTGTTTCATGTTTATCAACTGAAGAGAACAAGCCGTTTAATCAGTGGAAATCCCTGGCCTTCGGAAACCAGAAGGATCCCTTGTGTTGTGAGTTTTCTTTATTTCTGTGACTGTAAAGACCTATGGGGTAAATGCCAGTCCCACAATTCTGAAGTTATATGGTTACTGTCAGCCAGCTCAAATGATGCTTCCTGTTCATTAGGCCTCCTTTCATCTAACAACAATAAACTGGCTTTGCAGCAATTCTTAGTCAACGCCCATCTCTTCAATAGCTTGTGAATAGTATTAAATAGTGTTTATGCTACCTATTGTTGCCCTTTGTGTGGTATGTCTAATTCACAGAGAAAAGTCTGCTTTTGTGGCCTTAAACTGGCTACGTCATGGCACACCATGTGCCTTCTCATGGGAGCCATTCCTGCTGAGTGATAACACCATAGGCTTCAAATCTTTTGGGAAAAAATCAAGCATTCATAGTTTGTATTTTTGATTTATTTCCCCCAAAAAAGTCAAATAATTCTGTAATGCATTGATTTCTGTATAGTAGGTGGAAACACGCTTCTCATTCTTTTGCTTTGTACGCTTCTCTGGTTACATGGTGGCAAGAGTTTTCAATGACAATTCCACAAATGAGTGTTATCTTTTATTTCATTTTTGTATATCACCAGTCATTAGTAATTCTTAGCAATTCAAATTTTCTGGAAATCCTCACTAAAGGAAGTATGAAGCTATTCTCAAAATAGCTTAAGAATGATTGACTTGCCTGTGCTCACCTGAGGATGTCCTGAGGTCCTGCAATTTTCACGTAATGGAGTTAAAATTCTTCATCACTAAGTGCTGTGGACAGTAGACTCATATTTGACATTCATTAATACTGACTTAAATTGAGTTAAGCACTGCAAGATCAATCACACTAGGATTTAGTCTTTTACAGATCATATGTTCAGTAAGCAATAAAATCTTTTTAGAGCATTTATCACTTCAGCCGCAATTATTTTGAGATATTTAAGGAACAGAAACTGATAGCAATGGATAGCAATGATATTTTCAGTATAGCTTTCACTGACTTTGAAAATACACTTAATGAATGAGCTAGGCTATAGTCCCTGTCTCTGGCTATTATCTCTACCAGAAGCACTGTGCGGAGGGGGTCATCTGACATTTATACATAACCCTGGGTCCAGGAATGTATTCTGGCAAAGGTTGACTAGGCTTAGGGCAGCAGGTTCAGGGGGGAGGCAGTTGCTCTGCATAAAGATCTCCTTTTTGTGTGATGAGGCCCCCAGTGCACTGCTGCTTAATGGGCCAGTTATAAGGAACATCTCCGATTTCCCCAGCTGGCCAATATGTAATATCGAAGACTCTAAAAAATTGGAAAACGCTAGTTACGAGTGCAAGGAACCATCTACCTTTAACAGGCCCAACATTAAGGAAGCACAAGGTCTTCAGACTTCAGACTTCTGCTTCAGTGTTCCATAGCTTTGTCTGCTGGCGATTAATGCCAAACACTAGGATATGACAACATGTCCCGGTGCTCAGCACTGAAGTCTTGAGCACCAGAAGGGAGCACAGAAGCAGATGACGAGAGAAAGAGACCTTGTGCTCCCACCACAGGATTGAAGAAGGAAAAAAAGGAGATGGAGAAAGATACAAGATGGGTAAAAATGGGGTAGATGAGAGAAAGGGGAGAGATAAATGATAAAGACAAAATGAGATAAAGGGAGGAAAAATGAGGATGAGGTAAAGAGAGAAAAAATGAGGAGGAGAGAAAGAGAAAAAGAGAGAGACAGTGAGAAAGGGAAGAGATAATGAAAAAAAGATGGGGAGAAAGGGGAGATGTGAAAAGGGGCAAGATATGAAAGATAGGAATAGATAAAGAATAGGAGAGAGCACTAAAGAAAAATGGGGCAATGAGAGACAGGAGAGAGAGTGCGTGTATATTGAAAGTGTGTGTATGTTAGGACAAGTGTGTCTAAGTGCAAGTGGCTACAAGTGCAAGTGTGAGCTAGCATGTTTGTGTGTAAGGGCAAGAGTGAATTTGCATGTGTATATATGTATGTTAGTGTACAATGCTAGATTGTGTAGGTGTTAGAATGAAAATTTTTGTAGGGTGTCACCTTATAGTTTTCGGGTATGTTTGTTTTTGGGGTGTCAGTGTACAGTTTTAAACTGTGTTTGGTGTTAGTATACAGTGTGGCGTGTTGATGTACAGTGTTAGAGTTAGTGTGTATGGGGGGTGTATGGGGGCACAAGAGAATATTGCCTGGGGTGCCACTTGGTCTTGGACTGGCGGTGGAAGCCACTAAAACAAAGGCACAACAAGTTGACTACAAGAATAGGCTGGGTTGACCTGGGGCATGTATCGTTGCTTGACCCCGCAGTTGTAGCACAGCTACATTGAAGAATAGCAGGAGTAATAAGTGGCATGAGTGTTTTGAATGTGTATCTGGGTATGATAGCGAGTGTGTGTCTAGGTATATTATTATGGACATTTTCTTTGTGGGTATGTTAGTGTATCTGGGTATGTGATTGTGTATACGTGTGTGTCTGTGTGTGTTAGTGTGGGCATATGTCTGGGTATGTCAGTGTGTTAATGTGTGTGGGTATATTAGTGTGTTTGGCTGTTTAAGTGTGGGCCTCTGGGTAGGTGTGTTAATGTCTGGGTGCTTGTGTTATTTCATCTAAAGACACATAGGAGGTCCCAAAAGCGTATGTGTCTCAATTTCCATGTTGGCTCAGTAAAGAGATATATTCAAATAAAGACTCTGTGGGACTGAAGTGATCAAGCGAGGGACCTAAACTTCACAAAGAGTGTGGCAGACTAAAATCAAGTGTCTTGTTAGGTTTTGTTTTAGAAATATAGCTTTCTGTAAGTGTCTTGTGGAAAAATTCAACCTGTCCCTTTCCATTCCGTTTTCATTCCGGTACTTCACATGGAGGCATCCTGGCCAATTTCTAGTTGAAACAAAGCAGATAATTAATTTGGCACTTTGGAGACCCTGATTTAAGGCTGTAATTTGCATATATTTAAATGTATTAGTCTATTATGTTTATATTTAATTATTTGTAATGGTTGACAAACAATGATTAATATATTAAGACATTAATACAAGGCTTTTTTTATTGTGTCACATGCAGTCTCTCCCTTTATATTTAATTTATATAAATGGAAATTCATTTTAGTGTGTCACTCTTTATAGTTGGCAACAACTTGGTTTAAAAGTGGCTGATGCGCTTTAGTGTGTATGGTTAATAACCCTATGCATTTTGGTCATGGGGCAGGAGGAAGCACTACTACAGGAAAAGCAGCTAACTGAAGTCCTCCTGTCATAGGTCTGCAAGATGCAGGATCTGCACACAAAAGGTTGTTCATTCAAATCCAGGCAACCTCCTTCCAAAGGTGTCTTAGACAGCTGTCTAAATATATTTTAGTTGGATCAAGGATAAAGCAAAGCCTGGAAAAGGGTCCTCACAGTAGGGTCGATTGACTTAAAGAAGAGTTCACCTGAGAGTTGTGGTTTCAACACTTTACACTAGATTTGGACGCCAGCAGAAAGTTCGTGGGCAAAAAATCTTCGTATTCGATAAACTTTGTCCATCGCCGTCTTTGTATCCAATGAAATTTATCCCAAACTTTTGTTTTTGGAAATCCCATTCATTAAAGCAGCGAGATTCTTCTCGTCTTAGTGTAGTTAAAATGGCAGTCATAACGACAAACGAATGAACGAATATTTTCTCATTGTGCACATTCGTTTTCTTTTTCTTTCGTCCAGTGTTGCATTTGTTCATAATACGGACGAATGGACAAAACGGCAAAATCTGGCACGAAAATGCATTCATATAAAACAAATGCGCGAGTCTACTTTACACTTTGAAGTACCAGTTGAGTGGTGTTTCTACTAGAAGAGGAGCCTGACTGGCCCTGTATAAAGCATAGTTAAATGCGTTCCTTCATAGAAACGTAGAATTTGATGGCCTGGTAAGAACCATTTTTGTGATGTAGAGCTTTGGACCTTAATCAGTCCTTGGTACTGTCTTACATTCAGGAAAGCTTTTTGCCTACCCAATGCCTGTTTAAATTCCCTCACTGTATTTCCCTCTACGACTTCTGATGGGAGCCTATACCATTTATCAACAACCGTCTCAGTAAAATAAAACTTCCTTTTGCATCTAAACCTCCAAGCCTCTAGTTTTAGAGTATGGCCTCTTTTTCTAAAATTTCTCCTCTGAAATACTCCCTGTACTTTGTTAAATCCCTTTAAGTTATTTATATATTATTAGGGCCACTGTAGTCCTTCTTGCTGGAGGAAACTTCCATTGTTAGCCCTTCACAATTAAGTAATGCGATATTTCTTCTGCAAACTCTCTTGTCACCTTCCCCTTCAGTGAATAAACCCTGCTTTCTTTAGAAATCCCTAGTACTCACTATGTCTGACAGAAAAAAAAATGATGCTAGCGACAGATTTAGTTAATAAGGAATGATTATTTTGTTTATGTAACTACTGCTTTCAAGCAATTTGCAAGCATATTTCTGTTGATTAGGTACAATAGATTAGTGCCTAGGTTCTACTCTGGTATTTAGTGCAGTGGCTATATGTACCACATACTGTCACTTTATCAGTTCATTATACTCATATATCAGCTATCCTGAATATACAAAGAAACCATAAGTCGTACAACCGCTCCTAAACTATTACATCTTAGAAAAAATAGTGGCAAAAAGTAACGTCTGTCTCAAATGTCACAACAAAATCTCATCATCATCCACTTTTGCCTGGGAAAAGCGATGTTTATAATGACGTTTTGTTGTCAGAAGAAACCTGGACCCGGACTACATTCTGGTAACTTTGGTTGACCCTTGATTCAGTTTGTGCCAAGTCATGAGAAATCCGAGCAGGATTTGTGGGATCATACACTGAACCCATGATACAATGAGTGGAGGATTAAATGATGGAGGATGAACACCCAAGCATGTATCATGTTCTTTGGGAGGAAGGTGACCAAGGGATGGACAACAGGAAGAGAAGGGTGGTAGCTTTATGGAGGGGAATGTTACTTAGAGATGGAGAATGCCTTACATAGTTTAGTGTGAGTGACACACACTACACTAGTTTCAATCCAGACATAAGAAAGAGACCAATATTAAGGTGGTGGCATATATTTTTTTGTATTTTTGTAATGCACATGGACAATAAGAGTGAATGCACCCTTTTTTGTTATATATTTTCCTTGGGCACAAGCGGGACACATTTTATTTTTTTATCTTCACATTAGGCATCTCACACGACTGAGAAAACAATCCACAAATAAGTATTATTTGGATGTTGTTAAGTTTCTATTATTTCTTGGAACCTTACAATGTATTCTTTTGTAGGGCACTCCGGAAGGGTGGGTCACTTCAAACTGTTCAACTTTTTTTCCCCACATCAAAAAGCAATGTTTTTGCATAGAAACAGTTTCAGCAGAAACTTCCAAAAAATGTGTTCCTAAACACCCTTGCTACCATTTGGCCATTATTGCAGAAGGTTCTAGAAACGTATTCAGAGTTTATTTTTACAGTAAAGTCCACAACATGAAACTGTCTGTTTTTTCCCAGCTCCAGTGGGGATAGCAATTCAGCCCTCTTCCAACTGGCTCTCAAGGAATTTATTCCCAGACCTTACAAAAAGTCTAGCCACAGCTGAAGACTTCACAATTCCCATGAATTAAGTGGAAAACAATGGAATTACTAAACGTTATCTGACCACAGCTTGTCAAAGTCAATTTTCTTTTCTTCTTCTTCCTTTTTTTTGTTCTATTCACATGTCAGCTTACTGTCACAAAGAGAGAAATGGTAAACACAGATGTGACCATCTTAAGAAAGGGGCAAGCCAAACGTTTGATCTTCTTTTAACTTTAGCCTTCTCGGTAGAAGTTGTTAACACATGTATGCATGACAGCAAAATGTGTATCATTACATGACTCATAGCGTTTACAGTCCTTGTCATCATCTGCAACCCAGGGTTTGCAAGCAACACCCTGCCAGGCAACACACCTGTTCAAAGAAGCAAACAGGCATAAACAAACATACAGTATGATATTTATTTACATGAACGCCTGATCTTTGGCTACAATGCTGAAGAAAAACATTCCATTGAAGATATTAACCTTGGAATAAATCTAAATTACTGAATGGATGTCTTTTTGTGTTCATGTTAGGGTACCTGGATGTCTCTGTCACTGGATTCTATATGTCCCTGGAAATATTCCCTGATTATTTTTTTATTATTATTACGGTAAGGTAACAAAATCTTCAATGCGACAAAACATATGAAGTATGATTATGATAATCAAGGCTAGGTTAAGTAGCTTTGGGCTCTAGAGCAATTATACAGGAAGGCCCTCTTCTTTGGATTTCCTGCCTTTAGCAAGCTCGGTTTACCCTTTTTCTCAGCTTTCTGCTTCTTGCTGTATTTTTTTTAACTTCTGTTCTATTCTTTTCTCCCGCTTTGATAATTTATTTTGCAGTATCCCTCACTGACATTTTTTCTTAATCTTTTTGCTATCTTATTTCCCTTTTTCCTTTTATTTTGTCTGCCTTTTAGATTTTTCATCCTCTTCTAACTTCTATTCTGCCCCAACCCACACATACATATCCACACACATGTATATACATATATACATACATATATGCACATACAGTAAATATTCACATATACACATACAAATACATGTACACCCAAATACACATATATGTATAGACATATATACACACAGTACTTATGGCATCCTTCACTTTCCTCTTGTATGTTCCTGGTGGAGGATGCCAAAGGAACTGTGTGGCATCCTCCACTTTCCTCCTGTATGTTCCTGGTGGCCTACAGCCCCCTCACTGAACAGAGATTGAATCGGGTCCCACGATGTGCAGCAGTCATCCTCCTACATTGGCGCTGTGATGTCATGTCCAACGTGCCGTTTCGGTGAGGGAGGGAGATGGCCCTGGACCAGTTGGTGCAGAGCCCCTTAGAACATCGGGACTCTGTGTACTCCGCTGTTAATCTAGCCCTGAAGATAATTATAAAGGCCCCAGCAGCCAATTAAATCATACTTACCCAAGCTCTGTCTGTGTCTTTTCCCCCAACCTCCTAATAGACTATAAAATCTCAAGATCAAGACACTCCTCTTCTTCTGTACCTGTATGTGTTAATCTTATTTCCAAAATTTCCCTTCCACTAAAATTAAGGGGGTAGTAGAAGTATTATTAAACACTCATCTACAGACACCAGACAAGCCAGAAGGCTTGTTGTTCCCTCAGAAATCTCATGGTGCTACCACAGCCACAAGGGATTCTGGGTAGACGCATGTAAATAAGATCAATAATTATCACATTTTGCCTCTATATCCACTATACATGGATCGAAAAGTTAATAATTGTTGACCTTATTTGCATGCGCCTACCCAGAATTCCTTGTGGTTGTGGCAGCACCGTTAGATTTCTGAGGGAAAAATAAACCTTCTGGCTTGTTTGGTGAATGTAGATGAGTGTTAAATAATGCTTCTACTACCCCCAAAAATAATCAAATACAAAAAACAAAACTGCACATCCATAAAAGCATTAGTAACATTGCTATCTCAATGTTTTCATTGAACCAACATAGAAAAAGATGTAACATAAGAACCTCAAGACAGATAAAAAGCATGCAACTTGACTAAAGATGCCATTTTCTGCCATATATATATATAGATCCTCATTTATGTGCAAGCTAAATTATATTAAATTAGAAAAAGCTGTTTACACAAGGGATATAACAGTGAGAATGAAAATAAATGTGGCATAAAATGTTGTTATTGCCTAACTTTTAGGTAGCTAGATAGCTTTCTACAGTATGCCAGGTAATGGGCTATCAAGTTAAAACTCAGGCACCTAGGGAATCTGTTGGTCAGTTTGCTCCACTTAACTATTCACAACTCCAATGGACATGAAAATAAAATGGAAGGAGTTTTATGTTATTTTACCCAAAATAGTATATAATAATAATAATAAGAAGAAGAAGAAGAAGAAGCAGAATTAATACAATATAAAATGTTTTATGATTTTATATGTACGTTAGAAAAACTATTGCATACCCTAGAAAATAGATTTTCAGTTTCTATAGTTTAGGTTTTTAAGGTAGTCTTAGATACTAACAATTCTGTAGAATTCATTATAACGTGCTTTGTTGGATTTTCCCCTTTAGCACAAAGCTAGGAGATGAAATATGTGAAGAATATTATAATTGCAGTGTTTTGATAGTTTGATGGACTGCAGTTTTGTTAGTAATCTGCAGATATTATCATTTCAATCAGTTTGCTCCTAATATTGATTTTCAGTGTTTCAAAATGTACACAATAAAAAGTCGTGGAAGCCTCCAAAGCCCACTCATGAAAAACAATATATGCACCTTTCATATTGATTGTCCTCTGTTTTTATGGATTCTCCCTCTTGAAATAATCATTAACTGTGATGATTTGTTGCAATTGACTAAATGACACATTACTTTGATATACATAATTTTTCCTCTGTAATTATAATTCTGCTCTTCATAAAATGGTGAGACGAGAGAATCAATCATGCCACCAGATTCTGGTAAGAGATGGCACAATCTGCATGTACCCAAACAGATACAATCCAAGTTGTATGTGTGTACTGTACATTTAAAAATAGTCAATATAAAATTAAGGTTTTTATTAAGTTTTTTTTTTTAAATCCATAATTATGAAACAGATCGGTTTTACCGAATACTCTTAATGGTTGGATGCATTGCTTGTTGATTGCAAGTATGACTTTTTATAGCTAAAATCAAAGGCAGCCATGTTTTTGCACTTGTTTAAATAACAATACTTTTGGAAAAGCTGACTATATATCTTTTTGTTTTTTACACCTTGACACTCTCGGACTGCTCCTCTGGCAAACAGGCAAATGTCTAGTGGACTGGTGGCCAGTTGTACCGCACACTTAATTGTACTGTCACACAAGCAGCAGATCTGGTGTTGATCGATGCCAGCATTCATAGACTGCAAGACTATAAGAGCAAAGCACGTGGCCATATCCAGCCAGTGTCTGCCATTAAAATACCGGGGCTGGGGGCTATGTAATACAGACTAGTCAATAGTCCAAAAAGTCAAGCCTGAATTCTAAGTCTGAATGACAGATTTGATGGTCCACGTTGGGTTGTCTGTATTTTTATGGGGGAAAAAGTAAGTAAAATGTTTTTGATCCAGAGATCATTCTGACTGCCCATAGAATCATAAAGAAATTTTCAGCTCTTGGGCAATTTCCCCCCCCCTTCATCTGGATCAGTGCAATTATGCATATTTTGGATAGGTTAAACTCCATTGACTTACGTCCATTATCAACATTAATATCTATGTAACGGAAAGAATACCCGAATGTTATAAACAAGCCTTTCTGAAATATAAAATATAATCACCCAAAACATGAAAGGTCAGAAATAAAGATAAAAATGTTCATTATACTTGCCTCATTGATCTTAAAAGAATGTGTATAATAGTGTAAGAGCAAACAAAAGGACCAGTGGAGCATCATCATTACGAGATGTCGAAAAGTAAAACGATCAGAACAAGTTCTCATCAGATGGAGTAGCTTAAACCTTTAGCCAAGTGAGCAAATGATATCAGTATTCAATTACCTAATTATCTACAGGAGACTATACTTACAACAAAGCGATAGATGTCTCATGAAATCAAGACGTATAGAAACAATGCAAAGGACCTTCTTTGTTTTATAATAGGTTTATATAAATATAAGATTTTACTGTAAATATATTATTGCCTGGCAGACATAGAAGTGGAGCTTGTTACATATGGTTATGGCATGCAAAGTGAAACTGCAAAAAAAAAAAAAGAATATCCTGCATTAGGGGTTGAACAATTCAAACAACTGCAATTTTAAAGGTAGCCTGTAATGGTACCATGCATTAGGCAGAGAGAGCTAGGGGAAATTTACTAAAACCTGAGTTATACAGATTTCGACTGACTGTCAGTTGCTTAGCTAAAAAAAAAAATTATAAATAAATAAATTTAAAAAAAACGATCAACTCAATAATGTGTCCTTGACCTAGCAATACAGCTTGGTAGGATCATTTGGTAGCTCAACCTCAGTGATGATATTGCCAGACTGAATTCTAAAAATTGGTACTTGTATCCCTAAAATGCCAATCTCTGTTTTATTGCAGGTTTCCTCCATATAATTGATTTCTTTATTCATTTCATTTCACCATTATTATTAGTTTCTTTCTATTTATAGGGTCTTGCTATAGTTGAACACCCCTTAAAGATGCAACATCAGCTGACTTGACCACACTAATATCATACGTTTATATCATCCGTAACCAGTCAATCTCAGATGGGTAGTCAGCTAAGTGGACCCAAGAGGCCAACCATATGTCCCATAAGTGGTGGCTCTAAGCATCCATGTATGAAACAGACTGCATGGCTGTCGGTAGCATTTTCCATTATCCTTGGTCAAAGCCTTGTGTGTGTAAATGTACGCGTGAGACTTTCGTTATACTCAGTAGCCTGGTGGGTTTTTTTTACTGAAATCTAAAGGCTGATTGTAAGACAAGGAACACTGTTGATTCTTTGATGTTGTAGGCAAAAATTGGTGCATGGAGTACACAGCTTAGAGCTTAGATGCTAACATTACAACAACACTACAATAGGCTGAATACTGGTAGTTATTGTCAAAACAAAACAATGTTCCCCAACACACCTACCCTTTTTTTAAATAATTAATTTATTTTTAGTTGATCGACAGTAGGTGATCACATGATCCTCGGCAAGAATGATGACATGGGTCACGAAACCTGTGGTCCAGAAAAGCAGGTGCATCAGAGAGGAAAAACGTATGCCATGATGGGTGAAATGTTTATTTAATCTTTAGGTTGTGTTTTTTGTATACTTATAGCATATAACCCCTTTGACGTGTTGTGTACTACATTCACATCTATGCACCACCTCATGCGGTCAGGACTTTTAAGAAAAATATTTACTTTGGCATCTACAGAAAAATAATAGGGAAAAATGGATGGTGCTCAAAGTGTTAAATACAAAAATTCATAAAAAATTCACAAACATCCATGAAGGCAATCTATGAACAAATGCTATTTTGACAAACAACATTTTTCTATGAACCTTCAACAATCTGAAAAAATGTTAATAGCATTAATATATTTCCTTAGTGTGATGATGCCAAATGGCTGCACTCCTGTCTTTTGTTCTTGGCCCAGTCTTGCAGAAACTGAAAACAAATTAACTCCTGATGAAGGTTATACGTGGATATGTAATTTATTGAAAGTAAAGGTTGCTTTGGAGCTTGATGAAGACCTTCTTTCAATAAACAAATTGTTCTTTCAAGGAATTTAATACACATAGATTTCAGTTGGGTCATGTATTATCCAATATGGTTTTCTTATATATAAGACAGACATTGTAGTGTATCCAGCACCGACTGCAAGTTTTCAAATGGATATTAATGCCTATTAGGGTCTTGAATTAAAGGCCCCAAAAGTGGACACTTGGGTCTTGATTCAATGATGTTTTCCTAAAATGCTGAGTGCACAAAAAAGTCAAGCCAATCATACGAGGCAAGTAAACAAAAAGGTGCCAGACATAATGTAAAATGAATCTATAGATAAATAAGGAAAGTTATCTCAGGCCATAAGGCATCATACGGGTCAGCAGGACAGTCTTGACTCTCTCTAGTGTTGGCTCCACAAGCCAGGCCAATGTCTGAGATTGTATCTCGCTTTTGGAAGCTCAGCCACTTCTGGTCACCGGTGGTACAACTATACACATACATTTAGAAAACCTCAAATCAGGCAACGATAAACAGTTATATGTTAGATATAGGTGTGCATTTCTAAAGCAAACATTTGTTGGATACAATAACACAAAAGGTGGGAAAGTGCTTCAGTGGGGATATTAAGTTCTTGATCTAAAGAAACAATTCTGAGTTCTTTGATTAAAGAGCAGACACAAAGCAGTTCTTTGTAAACTCAAGGGGACAATTTTTTAAAGCCACCAAAATAATATTCAGCAGTGCTCGAAACCAGAAGACGCAGAAGAGAACAGGATGAAAGAAAAAGATGTTTCTGTTAAAACGGTAAAACTAATTCCAGCGTATTCCATAACTGAAGTTAAAATGATTTTAGCACGTATTAAAACGAGCAGTGCCTACGTGTTTTAATGACAAAGAGATCTGCCAAAATACTTGTCTGCCTCGACGGCGTTCAAAAACCTACTCAAACTGTCCAGAATAATTATACGAGATCATTTTAGTATTTCGCACCTAAATATGTCACTTTTTAATTCCATAACGCATTTGTTATGGCTGGCAACTCTTAGTGTAAAACAATTGAATTAAGTAGAACTACTCTATTAACGTTCACCAATTCATACAAATTTATTCCGATTAAATTTGAAAAAAGGCATTTTTGTATTCCAATTTATTGCCTGCCAAGAAATAATTAAGAATAGGAGCCAGAAGATTAATTTTAAATAAAAACTCTT
Organism: Spea bombifrons; assembly: GCF_027358695.1. Taxonomy (NCBI): domain Eukaryota; kingdom Metazoa; phylum Chordata; class Amphibia; order Anura; family Pelobatidae; genus Spea; species Spea bombifrons. The sequence continues at coordinate 99,219,061 of NC_071088.1, read as the reverse complement.
CCCGAATGAAAATGTCAGGTCATAAAAATTCCTTTTAAATCATAACAGCATATAAATCTTTGAAATTAACCATGTAATTGCAATGTCTATCAACTTTACCTTGAGCTTTGAGTTTCTCTTTTTAATCTGCTATTCTTGTTTTAATGAATAGCTATTTTCAAATTAAAAAGTACTGTTCATTACACATGCCCCGCTATAATAGGGCTTTTTATCATATTTGCTCTATTTGAAAATACTTGCTACTTTGTAATTATTCACATGATGATCCCTGCCTATATTGAGTAGGAAATAAAAAATGAAATGGAAGTCAAAGGTGCTTTTGAGCTGAATGATTTACACAATTCATTAAGGACGGTGATTTTTCAGTTAGCATCAGATTAAATGGTTACTTACTCTCAAATAGCCCTTGGGGACTTGAATTGCTGGGTAGCAAACAGATTAAAGTTTGCATTGAAAGAAAAATTGAATTCAGAGGTAATCAATAGCATAATAGGGGCAGTGAGTGGTGCCTGCTGCCTGAAATGAAATTACCATATTTTTAATCTTAATTTTCCACTCTGTTTATCTGACAGTGTGGATGTGAAATCCAAACAGATAATGAGAGAGCAGGATATTGACACTGCTGTCCTCTGGAGTGCTTGTTTTCAGTGATTAAATGCTGTGATCTGTGATTACTTTGTGCAGGGATGTCAGGGATGCCGGCCAGGACGAGGGGAGGCATAGTAACTCAGCAGCTGGTCTCGGTAGTCTCATAGGTCCTAAAGACTGAAATTCATTTTCTCCTGGCTATCACCGAGAAGAAGGGAAAAAAAAAAAAAAACAAAAAAAAAAAAAGTGGCGATTTATGTAAAACTTCGACTCGGCAGATTATAATAATTAATCCTGATATTATTGGTATCCAGCCCTGTAAACATTATGCATGATTAAAACAGGTTCTTTCAATATATGTTTCCCCAAGGTATCAACTGCAAGAGAACAGTTATTGAATAAGCTCATCATGAATCCTCTGTATAGCGCTTTAAAGATTTACAGGCAACCACCAATCTGTTAATGAACACCTCGTCTTCTAGTCTTTCAAAGCTACATTGAATATTTCCTTAAAATCAAAAAGCTAAGCAGTGGCATGAGACAGTCATTATTAAAAGCAAGCCCTTAGAAATATAAAAATTTGCAACAGAAAAAAAAAACAAGACTATATAACCGCTATGACATATTTCCATTTATATGCTGTTTGTGAAATTAACACCAATACTTTATCTAGGTTAAAGCCGCTTATAACTATCACTGCACCCTTTTTTCCATACATATATGTATATATACTACTATATGAACAAAACCATTGGGACACCTGACCATTACATCAACAGTGACTTTAATGGCATTGCATTCCAAATACATAGACATTAATATGTAGTTGGTCCCCCATTTACAGCTATAACGGCTTCCACTCTTCTGGGAAGGCTTTCCACAAGATTTTGGAGTGTTTCTGTGGGAATTTTTGCCTATTCATCCATTAGAGAATTTGTGAGGTCAGACACTGATGTTGGACAAGAAGGCCTGGCTCGCAATCTATGTTCCAGTTCATCCTAAATGTGTTTGATGGGGTTGAGGTCAGGGCCAGTCAAGTTCTTCCCCCTACCAAACTCATCCAACCATGTCTTTATGGACCTTGCTTTGTACACTGTCCCCAAAGTGTTCCCACAAACTTGGAAGCATAGCATTGTCCAACATTGGTATGTTCCTTTCAGCACACTAAGACATTTTGGACAATGTTATACTTCCACTACTGTTTCTCAAAAGAAAGATTTGAGTCTGGATGCATTTGCTTTAAAAAATGTATTCTAGTAATGAAAGCTCCATAGGTGAAGAAAAAAATCCACAAGGTAAGGATTCATTAGTATTGAGTCTTTACATCAGGAAAAACGGGCTCACCAGATGGGTTCATATCTGCTGTCACATTTTATGTTTCTATGTTAGCAGCACAAGCAATCCCTATGGTTGATTATAGACGTCAGGAGTGCAGTTTAACCTGAACACCCTCTCAGGATTTATATGCAAATCTAACCCATTTTTGTCACTCCGCTGTTAACTCTATACTTTGAAATGTGCTTTAGGCAGATAAACTAAACTTAAGCATTGACATTATCCAAACATAATATCATCCTAATGACCTTGATGAGTTAAATCAGTGATTTAAAGTCTGCATGCGATTATTACCAGGTTTAGATACAATTCGAAGAGAATGCGGTTATTTGGTGTTGTATATTTTAATATAGCTTAATGTCAGGGATATGTTTACGATAATGACCTCTTAGCATATAATTTCCCTCTGATAGTTGCATGAGACTTTTATATGGAACACTGTGCTAACACTCAGTTTAACATTGGCCTCAGTGCCAATTCCATCAGATTGCAAAAGCACATGAAGTATCACCAGTTGTGAAATGCTACAGTTGAGCAAAACTATTGGTATGTTTTCATTTTGTATTTTTAAGCATTGGTTGTATATACAATTGTAACTGTGTGTGCTAAGGTTCGCTGCTTAGGTTCTAATAATGTTCTTGCACTTAGCTGTTTGGCATTAAAAAAATACATGTTGCTAAAGTATTCTTTTTTTTGTGACTGTTCCTCTATTTTTCTTTTTTTTTGCATGTGTGTGAATTTTATTTAGCCCATTGGGGAGCAAAGCAATTTTTTGTGTTTTTGTTTTGTCTTTCTTCAACCATTATTTCCATCTTTCCTCACATATTATATGGCTTTAAAAAAAAAAAAAAAAAAACATGCAAACACTGTTTTATAGGCATTTAAATTATGCACACCTAGTATACATGTAAAAAATGCCAAAAATATATGAATTATAATTTTACCATTTTAAACCAGAGTTTTTCAGTAAGCAGTAGATTATGACGCGAAATACGCTAACCCTTTGTTTGTTCTGATCCTGTATGGGCTTCAGAGTATGAAATTATAATAAACCTTCACGAGGGTTGTAAGAGTGCCTGTCTCATTCATCTTTTTGATTCATTTAACTATCATAATATAGTTTTTACTTTTTTTTTTTTTAATATTCTTCAGGATTTTTTTTTTACTGCTGCCTTATCATAGCCCTATATAATTCCCCACTAACAACCCAATATACATTAAAGATGCATATAAAAATTAACTCTTTAGGGTCAGGTAAAAATTAAAAAAATATATATATTTTTTTAAACATGGGTCTTGCGACCCAGGGAAGCACTGATTCTTACTGTTTTCTGACAACGAACAGAGACAAGCACTGCTGTTGTCATTTAACTGCATCCTTTCATATGATTGGCTGTAGTAGTGATCACATGCGCAGAAGCGCAGGGGACCTGCTGTAGGCTGACGGGGATTGGTCATGGATTATGAAGCTACAGTTATGAACCTGCAATCACCGGAATCATGGTGATGAAGAAGAATTTTTGTCCCATGGAAAATTGGTCCTCTAGAGGCATTTTTTTTATGTATCTGTCATTGGTCACAAAGGGGTTAATATCGATGATGGCATGCAAGTGCTTCTGTCAGACAGCATTAATGAGTTTATTTTTTTACACCTTGTGTGAATTCTAAAAGTATTTTTAAATTCTCCTGCCTCAGATTTTTTTAACCTATGTCTTCATCCTGTAGAAGTGTTGAATATGTCCCTCATAAGCCTCAACCGTAGCATTTTACAACTAGGACTTATTGACAAACTGTCTATATAAAGACACTGGTGTCAGTAATAAGGCTTGCAGAAGTCTTTGGTCCACAGGTCCTTTAATAAAAGGCCTAACCCAAAACTCATTGCTGCCCAAACCTAGAACTTTGTCACTTTTTTGGAATTGTCCCTACCAAGCTCTCTTGTACTTTTCTGCCGGCTGCAATCAAACTTTTATACTTTTATTTAAAAAAAAAAACTTGAATAGCATACATGTGACACACCTGTATTTTGACTGATTGATTGTGTCCACTAATCTTACAGTGTTTTGGCATGTGTAGAGTGAAATTTAATTCTCTTTTTGAAAAGATTTAATCGCTGGGAGTAGACATGCCGGCAAACAAATATAATGCATGAGAACCACAGAAATATAATCACAAAGAGACTTCAATTCAAGTGAGTCACCTGCTTTGTTTAGAAATTAGGCATTTTCCGGTCTCTGTATAATGTCATGTAATTTTTTTTGTGTTTTATTGTTCTGCATATTGTGAATATAACTACAAGGGGAACAAGGGGAGCAGAAATGTTAGAACAAGATACCCTAGTCTAATACGAGAGGGTCATAGGTTTGCATGTGATATTAACAAGTTTTACCACCGAGAGTGTGGTGGGTAACAAGAACAGCCTTGTATTAGTAGAGATTAATACAATAAAGGTAATTTAAGCATAAGGCTATCTTGAATAAAAACCAAGATCAATGACTACTCATGGTTTGATGTCAATGTTTTGAAGTTGGTATTTTGGGATTTCAGCAAAACTCTAAGCAAAAAGTCACCTTTAAGCAGAAGATGATTTTGAAAATGGTGACTTTCTTGATATCTACTACTGTAATGTGACAGATATGATTATTCTAAACAAGCCCCTTTTATGATAGGGGGGATATACCGTTTCTGCTGTAATGTAACATTGTTCACAACAGAATGAAAGAGATAGCAGTCATAAACTGTAAAGAACTTTTCGTTGATCTCATAGCAACTCAAAAGTTGAGGTACAAACTCAAGGATTCTGTCTTCCAAAGTCGTCACGTTACTTGTGCCCAACTATTGTAGCAGATTAAGTAATACAGATGATCTGATTAGATTATCTCTATGTTTTGGAAGGCAGCAGGCTATAATATATCAGAAATGACTAAAATGCTTAAGCTCCACCTTGTACAATCACCAGGATGGCCCAGTTTTTCTGTCTTACCCACCTGTAATCTTGAGTGTTCTTATAAGTCTTACTGATTACCTGCAATGTTGAGGCAGGGATACTGTAATACTTATTGTATGAACAACATCTAAGCAATACTTGACTAAAGATAGACAAGGTGAGCAAGACCATGGCCACAAAGAACCCAACTGTTACATCTCCAGAGATAGTGATTGGGGTTGCAGTCCACCCATCCTTCTAAAACAGGTAGAGCTGTGCTTAAATTCACAGCACCTTGGTTTTGCACCCTAAAGGATCTCTGATAATAGCCAGCTTAGCTTTTTCCCTTATTCTCTATTGCCTATAACTTAAGTACAGTTGTGATTATGAGAAATATTACTTTCTAACTTAACAAAAATGGGGTGAGGCACAGAACACATTTTTATACACACCCTGTTTTGAAGTTGTTTAGGTAAACCCTTCAGGCTTCACTATCAAGGTTTCTGAAAAATGTAACAACTAGGGTGTGTCTCAATCATTAATTATTCATACCGTACAATGTAATATTTCATAGATATTTACTTTCAAAATGATTAAGATGTTTGTGTGTCATTGTAATGGCAGATTTATCAGTGACTTTACTTTAATTGTGTTAGATAACGTTTAGGAAAGAACAATGACATTATCTCATAATAACTTGTGGAAAATCTACTGTAATCTTATTCTTGATGTTAAAAGCAGCAGAGGATCAAAACGTACAGAGGGCTCATACGTAAAACTGAATGCGCCACACAAGTCTCAATTCAATATAATTTCAGTAGAAGGATAATAAACAGCAAGAGAAATGGTTGAATTTTACACTTTTCCTGTCTTGGGTTAGAGACTTTAGTAATAAAAATATACTTTATAAACTTAACATCACAAAACGCCCAATCAGCCATCAATAGAGCACAACGCCTTGGTTTAAGGGGTCCACATGGGGCTGAACGCTTTAGAATGACCAAGGCTCACCCATCATATAGCGTTAAGAGGAGTGCTTTTCCAAAGTTCGAGAGAGCTACACAGATATAAAATTCTGTTTATTCTGCAAAATACTTACAGCCTGAGGGCTGTCTAAAGAGCGAAGATGAAGAATAGACGAGAAACTCTGAGTGGTTTGTAATTTTTTTTTTTGGCAGTAGTGAAATAGAGCTAATATTTACAGCTCTCCCTGCAGACACCTTCATTTCAGCTCAATGACAATAACTTACTACGGAGCTAAACCATTTGCAGCTCTGTTATTAAATGTCTTTCAAAGCAGCCTGCAACCTCTATAATTACCGTATAATGGGCACCTGCAAAGAAAACGAGTCCCTTCTCATCAAAAATTATGTTTGTTTGTATATTTTCATGCTGCTAAAAACTATTCAGCACTTTTGAGAGAAGTAAGCTCTAATTAGACAGACTCTTCTTCATGCCAAGCCATGCTTCCAATTTAACACATTAAGCTTTTTTGTCAGGCATGGACAACAACTTCAATAAAGAGTCGATTTTTATTTCACTCACCGTTTATTGTCAGTCTGTCATTTCTATAGATAATTGTGCAGAATTGACAGTTTAGAAAACATAGCTTTAGCACTTTGTCTCAAATTAATTAAGCAGCATTACCATTTTAAAGGGTAATTACCCAATATCAACACAGACGCTGCAAAAAAAAGAATGTTCTGTGGCAAATAATATTGGGAATTAGAATTTAAGAGGTTCTTCAGAAGGTATCGACCATGATCAAGGCCTATCATATGATACTTAACCTTAATATACCTCGTTTTAAAATGGTACATAGCTCTTTCAAGACTTTTTCTTCAATACATATTAACATTGATTTACCAAGAGGAGCATTTTTTAAGATATGGAAAAATTATAGTAGGAACACTCAGATGACCTTGTTTAAGGCTAAGTCATAAACTCCATAGACAATATTTCTTGGTTTTGTTACAATGTAATCACTTTACATAATTAAATTTATATTTATTATATGTACATTAATGATTTGTGATTCTCTTTATCCTCTAACAGATACACTCCAATCCCGCCCTCTTGGAGTTAAGATGAGTTAAAATGATGGACGAGAAGGTATCATTTTCGTTCTTTCATTTCTTTTATTTGCTTGCATGTTCCCGCAATTCTGTTTTACGGGTTAAGAAAAGTTCTATATTCACCCGATGTTATTCTACGATGTCTGGACTGTATCATCATGCTATGCCCCTTCCAATGAAACAAGAAAAGGAATAAATAATGGATAAATACATATGTATTAATAAACAGTAATATTTTGGCTGTTTCTGAAGCTGTGTAGTACAACAGCAGAATTACAGTGTATTGATACACTTTAATACTAGTGTCACAGTTTGGCCCTTGTCAAAGCCGCTCAGACCCTTTATGCATGCCCATTTTTCCTGCTTCTAACATGTCCACTTTGAGGATGAAATGTTCACTTGCTGGCTAATATATCCCACCCATACACAGGTGCCATGATAACAATTATATAAGTGTTATTCACTTCACCTGTCAGTGGTTATAATGATATAGTGGTGTAGAAAGGTAAGTCTCCTGTTTAACATGGTGGGTTTTTTTTGGTTGGTAGGCAAGTTATTTTGTCACAGTGATGGGGTGAGTATTACTTTGTTGTTTGGACAAAGGTTTTTTTTGTGTAGTATTATGTGACTGAGGCAGGGTTATGATCTTCCCATCTTTACCCTCTCCCACCCAATACCTCCTTACCAGCACCTTACCACCTCAATAGCAGTAATGAGACCACCTCTCAGCATGTTGAAGCAGAGCGCCACAATATGACATCGTATCCTAATGTTCTGCTTCAGAACATTGCAAAGCGGCGGGTAAGCCCAACTTATGGGTCCCACTTTTGGCACCTAAATGTGTAAAGGGTCTCAACTTTTAGCATATTTGTATCAATTACAGTGATAGTCGAAGGGCATTTTTAATATTTGCAATAATTTTTTAACTGACATATTCATAACTTACTATGACATCATTTTACAATACTATGCTACTGTAAGCAACTCTACGACTGTAAAAATGTATACATTAAATATTCCTAGAATTGGTTCTCATCAAATAAAGAACCACTCTCATACTGTGAAGAGTTGCCTGCAGTGTTTTAGAATAAATGTTTTATGTACATACTTGTATGTGTTATTAATACATCAAAACATAAATAAATGTGGTGTCAGTTACTCAATACTGACAAGGCCTGTACTCTTCTTGCCAAACACAATTATAAGTGTCAATAAAGGCTTTAGTCAGCAGATGAATCACTCAGGATAGATTAAACTGAAAGAATTAGATATCACCCAAAGAACTGAATACTAAGCAAGGTATCAATTTTTTTCAGTAAGCAGCCCAGACAAGCTGTATGTTACTTGTCAGATCCTGCACATTGCAATGAACTTATTGTCAGAGATTGTGTTGCTTTGTCATAATGTAGAATTTTTGTTGAATGCCAACTTTTTATTAAAGTAAAATTGATTCAACTGGAAAAAAACAACAGCGTGGAAAATATTCATAAAACCTGTAGTAATCTGAACAAAAATTCTAAAAACTGTAGCCTATACCAGAAAACATCAAGTATATTTCTGGAGGCCCCATACACGGGACAACTATGAAATCCATTCATCTCTATACAAAATCCAAAAGATATCCTGGTCCATAATGTGTACACCAGTCAGCTGTTCATTGCTTCCTCCTGGAACCAGTTAAGCGCTGACAGCGCTAGACGATACTATGAGGAAGGGATCAGGAACCGGCTCTGTATCCGTGGTGTAGTAGCACCGTAAGCCTCCCGAGACGTGGCCAAATACGGTGCTGTAATTTTCCTGAAAAGGACAATAAGTGATATAGCGGGTGCCTGAAGCATTAGACGAGACTAATGTCCAGCGCTGGCTGAACCCCCCTCTCTTGGAAGTCATAGAAACTGGGGTTACATAGCAGGATCCCTCTCCGAACCACCCCTTGTCTGTACTCCACCACCTGTGGGTTAACTCTACAAAACAAAGCCCTGCTGGGGTCAATGGTGTACGGGTTATGAGGGGTTAAAGTCAGCGGGCAAGTGCTCAGGTCCTAGCCGAGAAACAGTTCCAGAGGATTATGGCCAGGACCCGGCCAGCCAAAGGGTATGTGAAATGCTGGTGATATAAAGGGGAAGACAGGAACCACATAACAATAAGTAAAAACAAACAGATCTTTCCAACCCAGGGTTATGACAAGCGGTTTATAAAGAATATCATAAAGTATGCTAATAATGAGAAATATAAGAGGCATTTGCACATGTTTTTTAACCCCTTCAATCCCCTATGGACGTACTGGGACTCCCAAAAAACGCCTCTCAAGAAACCCCTATGGATGTACCGGTACATCCAGCCCTTCTTGCAGCTTTAGGGACACATCCCTGCCGCTGCACGGGAGATCAGGCTGGACTCCCCACTGATCTGATGTAACAGCTTCCGGCATGAAAGCCGGGATCGAGCAGTTTCAAATGCCTGATCGCGCGATCGGGCATTCCCTGCAGGGGATATCCTGCCCTCCGATGAGGCACAGAGACGCTGCGATCTCTATGCACGTCTGTGAGGACCTGCATAGAGATCACAGTGTGATCGGTGCAGGGGGATCGCGGGGAGGGAAATGAGAAACCATGTCTCTCACCCTCCCTCCCGTCCTGAAACAGTGAAGGGAAAAAAAAGCCGTTAATTCATTTAAAAAATAATAAAAAAATCATTAAAATAATAATATAAATAATAATTAAAAAAATAATAATGTGAGCTAAGTGATGTCATTGTGACATCACTGGCATGTTCAGGAGGTCCCTAAGAGGACCTCTAACCATTTTTGTGTAAAAAAATATATAAAAATACAAAATTTTAAAAATATATAAAAAAGATAATCATAAAAAATTTAAAAACCTTACATCCCATTGCCCTAGCATAACATCTGGCCAGTATAACCCTCCTGCCCCCGTTCACAACCCCCAAACACGTTAAGCCATAGGCATAAAAATTCTACAAATATGTACACCTTATAGTATGTTTCCTGGTGCTGGGGAAAGTATGGAAAAATCTATATAAATTAGGTATTTCTGAAATCAGGACACTGAATTGATAAACTTGGAGGGGATTTTCCATCACGTTACCTAATTTTGTGAGGATTCAGAGGGAAAATTTAAAAAATATTAGGTTTTTTTTTCTAATTTTCACTAGTTTTTACCAAATTTCTCATTCTAAATTTTCAGCTAATCATCCAACTATGGTATCAAAAGAAAGCTCTATCTCTCCTTGAAAAAATAATATATCGTTTACATGGGTACACTATTCACAGGAAAGGAGAATAATCGCTAAACCGACATACCGCAAAAATGACAACATTGCTCTGGTACTTGAGGTACCAAAAATCCCTGGGATTGAAGAGGTTAGAGCATCAAAAATGTGCGCAATGCCAGCAAGCAGCTGCGAGGGCCAATAAGGTTTTGGCATGCATAAAAAGAGGTATTGATTCAAGGGAGGAGGATATCATCTTGCCTCTTTACAGGTCATTGGTAAGACCTCGCCTTGAATATGCGGTACAATTCTGGGCACCGGTCCTCAAAAAGGACATAATGGAACTAGAAAAAGTGCAAAGGAGGGCTACGAAATTAATAAGGGAATTGGGAGATACCAGTTATGAAGAGAGACTAAAAAAGTTAAAATTATATACACTGGAAAAACGGCGTCTCAGAGGGGATATGATAACATTATACAAATATATGCAGGGCCAATATAAAGAGCTCTTCGGTGACCTGTTCATTAACAGACATATACAAAGAACAAGAGGTCACCCTCTGAGACTGGAAGAGCGCAGGTTTCATAGACGACAAAGGAAGGGATTCTTCACAGTGAGGACAATTAAGGTATGGAATTCACTTCCAAGGGAGGTAGTGTTATCCAATACTTTGGATACCTTCAAAAGGGGCCTCGATATTTTCTTAGAAAGGCATGATATACAGGGATATAACATTAATATTTTAGAGCTTCTTGATCCTGGGAGAAATCCGATTGCCTCTTGGAGTCAAGAAGTATTTTTTTCCCCTGATGGCAGAATTTAAAGTAGCTTAATTAGGGTTTTTTGCCTTCTTTTGGATCAAGAATAGGAAGCTTAGGTAGAAGGGTTGAACTTGATGGACTTAGGTCTTTTTTCAACCTTATGAACTATGTAAGTATGTCGTCATGGAACCTGTGAAGCTCTGGTGAACTCAATGCCCAAGAGGGTTAAGGCAGTGCTGGAAAATAACAGTGGGCACACAAAATATTGACACTTTGGGCCTAATTTGGACATTTCCACTTAGGGGTGTATTCACTTTTGTTGCCAATGTTTAGACATTAATGGCTGTGTGTTGAGTTCTACAGGCTGTACACTCACTACTTTACATTGTAGCAGAGCATAATTTCTTCAGTGTTGTCACATGAACAGATATAATAAAATATTTACAAAAATGTGAGGGGTGTCCTCACTTTTGTGAGATACTGTATGCTCTATGTGGCTGTAGTTATATATGCCAAAGACATGATCCATATGTTGTACTCAAACATCTAGGAAATGGCATAATGCTTGATGGAAAGGGTTCACAAAGCAGATTAACTCTATTAACACATACACAAAGTAAATGAACTTTAGGTAATTCTCGATGTAGTGGAGCTGGATTTACTAGAGACCAATATCCACAGATTCTAACAAGCCACAGGTCTGAAGTTAGAACGTTTGTCTCTTTACGCCATACCTATAAACTTTGGTCTATTAAAATTCATCTCACACCTCGTTGGACTATTCTCTCTGGGACAAACGCAGAGTTTTTGAGATCACTCCTTACTGATAGTGTGAAGCTTACAATTTGATAGAATGCATACCGTGTTACAAACTTCACACAATCTTTTACTTTATCAGACAAATAATTCTTACAAGAGGGGATATTCACACTTTTTTTTTAACTGACATGATCCTTCCCTGCAATGTTTTTCTTAGCTTTAACTAACTACATGAAATAGAACACAGATAAGATGTTCAGCACAGTGTGCAGACTCTCCCAAACACTGATTTTTTGGCAGGTGACAAGAATTTTTTCTTCAGGCCATTTAAATTCCCAGGCTTGCATCACTTTGGAATTGCATCAGGTCTCTATTCAAATAGTGTTTATTTACTGTTAAGATATCACAGATAATGTAATCTCTAAATGATTTTTTTTTTAAATAAATCATGTACAGAATTTTATCTGTATATGTTTGAAACTTTCTTCTATAATGTGCCTAAAGAATCACATGTAATTAAAGCCACCAGCAAGCTGTATATGTACCCACGCCTAGTGTTTGTGAAAGTCCACATTGTAAGGTCATGCACTACCGGTATACCCATTGTCCAGTACAGCGCAATATGATTGTTATATAAATCAATAAATAATAACAGCAGCAATCTCGTGTGTCATTGTGATTTCAGTCTTTTTTTTGAATGTCCACAAAATGCTAGAGCCTCTGGCCAAATCCTCTACCCCGATTGGCGAAACAGGAGAGAGGCTTTCTCCTTTCTGTATGTCAACAGGTCCTGTGCAGCTTCCCAAGTTACTTATAACTAACTTCACATATGGTCATGTGACCTCAGGATTCAATTAACATAACCCAATATAACATAACATAACATGCCTAAAAGGATTAATTTTCTGTATGTTTTCAGCAATCTGTGGCAATAGAGGTGATTTTCCAAAACTGCTCAATTTAGTTGTCAAAGTGTCATATTCGGGTGAGTAAACAAGATCTATTTTTAAATGGCAAGAAGAAAGAAGTTTTTATCAAAGGCATGCAATTTTAACCAAAAATGTGATTGCAATGTCAGCCTTATTATTACATTTCCTTTATAGAGCACCACCAGATTCCATAGCACTTGAATATTGTAATTTTAATGTTAACAAATGTTAAATGTTAACCATTAACCATTTGGAGAGGACCTCAACTTCCAAAAGTTTTCAGGAACTGGGTCACAATTGCCCTCAGGTTGCACATACATTTACTTAAATATGCATGCATGTATACAGTGCAAAGAAAAAGTAAGTGAACCCTTTGGAATTACCTTGTTTTCTGCATTAATGGTTCAGATCTACATCTAAGTTATAAGTATAGACAAACAAAATGTGCTTAAGCAGATTTTTGAAAACAGCAAACTTTGTTTATGGCAAAGTAGCTCTAAAACACATCTCCAGTGTCGTTTTATTGATTGGACTCCAGGTTTGCCAACTCCTGACTTCAATTAGCTTTTCTTGAAGTGATTAGGCTAGGGGTTCACATACTTTTTCCAACCCACACTGTGAATGTTTGAATGACATATTCAATATGGATAAGAACAATACAATAATTTGTGTGTTAGTTAACAAGAGTGTGTTGTTCATTATTGTAATTTAGATGAAGTATATATACATAAAATGCTGGTAATCCCAAATGATTCACTTAGTTTTTCTTGCAACTGTACATTCATACTCCCTCCCTAAGTGTGCGTTAGCATGAGTTTATACGTGTAAGCATGTATGTGTTATCAAAAAAAAAAAAAAAAAAAAAATTATATTAAAAATTATTTAAAAAAAAAAAAAATATATATATATATATACATACACACGTGTGTTTGTGTGTATGTGTAGCATTTGTATGTATGCATGTGTGTACATTTGAATATGTGTACATATATGTGTGTACCAGTGTGTATGTGAGTTAACAGGGGAAGGGAAAGAGACTGAAGGGGACACTTGGCCTAACCTGCCCACAAGGCAAGAAGGCGCCAGTCCTCGCATGCGTCCATTCGATAATGTGCGGCTGTGGCTGCAGTAGCACTTGTGCCAATTGAGGCACAAATATCCTGTCCAAAAAAAATTCCTTCTTGACTCCAAAAGGCAATCGGATTTCTCCTTGGATCAAGAAGCTCTAAAATATTAATTGGCAGTGAATTCCATACCTTTATTGTCCTCACTGTAAAGAATCCCTTCCTTTGTTGTCTTTGTACATTTCTGTTAATGAACAGGTCACTGAAGAGCTCTTTACATTGGTCCTGCATATATTTATATAATGTTATCGTTTTTCCAGTGTATACAATTTTAACTTTTTTAGTCTCTCTTTATAACTAGTATCTTCCAATCCCCTTATTAATTTTGTAGCCCTCCTTTGCACTTCTTGTTCCATAATGTCCGTTTTAATGACCGATGCCCAGAATTGTACCACATATTCAAGGTGAGGTCTTACCATTGACCTGTAAAGAGGCAAGATGATATCCTCCTCCCACGAATCAATACCTCGTTTTATGCATGCCAAAACCTTACTGGCCCTCGCAGCTGCTTGCTGGCATTGTGCACTGTTGCCAAATCTGTTGCTGGGACATTATTGTGCAGCGTGCACAATAAGAGCACAATGAAATATAGAACTAATATTCAATTATTTCCAGGGCTGGGTTTTATTCCCAGTCTGGCCCTTAAGGGGAAGTCCCATGGAAAAAAAATCTTAAACATAAAACACAATAACGTAGTTTTAGTTTTGACATAAAATGAATTTCATCTCACTTACTTCCAAACAACTTTTTGTTCAGCACTGACTGGATACTCCTTATGACAAGTCCATTAGTCTTCTATGCAAAAACTAGAACTATTTAAAAAAATATATATTGTTGAAAACTTATTGTTAATCTGATACTACTACTACTAATAATAATAATAAATGGTGAGTTCCTATGAACCGGTGAGCTCCCAAATGTATTGATATGCTGGCTAGATGAGTACTCACTTACTCTTTGTTCATATTTTAAGTTGTAACGAAACCTATGGGCTAGCAGCACTTGCCCTGGACAAATGTCTGATAAAAGGGACTAAAAGAGGGTACAAATTACTGGAGAGTATAAATTGATACCAGTCAGCTTCAGGGTATACAATACTACCATGTTGTAATTAGACAGGACTCAATTGACGTAGTTTTGTTGCAAAGCAATATATGGCCACATAGTTTGATTGGATCGCCAGTATTTTCATCTAAAATATGTGTTTTAAATAGCATGTTTTAAATAGCGTGTTTAGTCTTGGTAAATATGAGCAAAGTTTTTTTTTGCATATCTTTTGAAGAAAAGATCAAAACTTTAAACAATAAAGACAATTTTTTCACAGCTTCCTTTGTTTATATTTACCAAAGGTTCCAATATTAGTGGAGTGCTCTGTATATATTTGCTTTATGTATGAAATACGTTTACTGCAAATTCTTTGCTTATGTACTGGTCATCTTAGCAGCACCCCCAAAAAACTGCTGTCTCAGGAGCACCCATTACCTTGTGGTCCTTGGAGGTTGCTGTCCTCTTAAAATGTCAACACGGATTCATTATATCTTATTTATAGAGCACCAGCAGATTCTGTACTTATATATTACTATCTCACATTCTACAAACAAAGTGAAGAAAGCCAGACAGCCATGTTTAATTTGCGACAAAAAAACACTACACACATTTGGGAAAAATGTTTTATAGTATTTTCTTTTAGACATGGATACAAATTGGTATATGGGACAGCATCGCGCCTTCATACATTTTCTTCAAAATAAATATTGTTGCACCTTGCGTGAATAATGCCCATTTACATTAAGTCATTACCATTTTAGTCTTTAAGACATAAATGAAATATTACAACCCAGAAACTTTTGACAAGTGTAGAATAGACAACCATACTTTTAATCCATGATAATGTATGCTATAACAAAAGAAGTATCCAACATAATAAACTAGAATGTATTGTTACTTTACATAAGGTTTACTAAAGCATAACATGAGAAACTAAATTATTTTAATGCAAAATTTGAAGCTGTTACGAAAAAAAAACAAAAAAAAATGTTTTATGCTAATCTATTTACTAGGCAATGACCATATAAATGATTCATGATATTTGAGCTTATTGGGGGGGGGGGGCACATCATGTTGGCAGAAGAAAATGTGACCTTGTATCCCTTCATAATGACACAAAGTAACATCACTGCTGGGACATGGAGGTTATTTCCAGCCAGAAATAATCCTACAGTTCGATTACACTCTCTAGGAGCAAATTTAGAGTGGTCAGCTATATGGTTTCAGCACTTTAAATTCACACAAGTTGTAAGGAGTGTTCTAACAAGATTAAATAAAAATATTTCATTTGGTGTTGCATTTTTTTTTTTTTTTATATTTCACAGCTTTGGTTCTTAGGCGATACCTTAAATACAGCCAGTATTCAATCGCTAATGCTGCTGCTATTGTTACTGAAAACTACAGCTTAAAATTCAAGGATGGCGGTTTAGCCCTACAAAAAAGTTTTGAGAAGCAAGTGATGTAATGAAATAACATTCCACATACTACTATTTGTAATAAATTAATAATCTCCACATGTGTATTTAATAAAAAAAAATGTTTATATTTTCTTTACATCTCTGCAGCATATTATCTACCTATGAGAACATTCCCTGTAGAATAAACTGTTCAATACAGAACAGTTTGCTATATCTGGGCAAATAAAAAAAATAATATCAAAGATAATAAGGCACATTCAGGCAAAAACCATAAAATTAAAAGATTGGCTTTAAAAAGAAAACCTAATCAGCTCACAACTGGCTTAACTACAGTTGGCCCAACTCTAGTTGGCTTGTATGATGGAATTGGATGCAAACATTTTCTCCTCCGTAATCAAAAATGGTGCAGTGTTACTGATACCAGCAACATTTTTAAAACGAATACACATTTATATTTACATTACAAGGAGCTTCATCCAGACCATAGATGGAATACATACATTCCTCAGATGGCTGCCAAGTGCACAATTATCCCAGAATTTAGTGTTAATCCAAAGAGATTATTTTTTTTTGTTTCAATTTGTAATACATTAATTACAATTCAGGGATAAATAATAACTTTAACAGCTTGTTTCTTCAAATACAACAGGACTTTAGGAGAAGACAGAAACCTTAAATCAAACTATAGCAAAAAGTCAATACACTTTTTCTACAAAAAAAGGATCGTGGGGGTGTATTAAACCGACGGGCCAAACTGGTCCTGAATAATGTACTGATAAACAGCTAACATGTTTGAATTTCATCACACTGACATTATGCACAGTCAATTAACCCATTATGGCAGAACAAATGTTTCATAAGGCATAGTTAAATGGACACTGCAGCCGTCATATGTACTTTAATCCACATTATAGCTGAGAAGCTACTTTAATTTTTTGTGGTGTCCCCTTGCAAATTCTTCTAGGGTTCTGCAGACCCCCCCCCCATATGCATTTGCCTCCGTCCACATGGCTATATGACATGTAGGAAATGTGGCTTGGCGATTGTTATGGGGGGAGTAGTTAGACCTCCTTTGTCCACATATGCGACCAATGCGTCCATTCAATATAATTACAAAGCACTTTCATATGCATTCATTGTTTAGGGAGTTCCCTTTTAAGTCAGTGAGATGAAATAATTGATAGATAAATCCCTTTCTAAAATTCACAAAAGTATCTATCTGTAATATCTACATCCCATACTAAATATATCTGGAGTTATTTTTACATGACAACCTATAAAAATGGAGTAATCTGAATTTCAGAAATGTTTTCAATAAAAACAACATACCAAAGTAAACATTATACAAGTTGTATCCAGATAGTTTAACCCCTTAATGACCAATGACTAAGTTTGGGATTAAACAAGTTTAGAGCTTTGAGATTTACAATCGCTTTCTTTGCCTGAATGGTGTTGCTGTAATGCCTTGATATCAAGGCATTCAGCAACGCTGAGATTGATACACTGTATGGCGGCGGATGCCCATTTTAAAAGCGCCATCAACGGGACACAATGTGTGAAAAAAGCACAAAAAAAAAAAAAATTGCACTTCCCAAATGTGGGGTTTTACTGCCCAAAAACCCTACAAACCATGCATGGGTGGTATCACTGTACTCAGGAGATGTTGCTGAACACATATTGGGATGTTATTTGATAGTGGCATATACTAGGAGCTATAAGTACATACCTGAAGTACAATTTGTCTGGAAAAAAAATTTTTTTATATGACTGCCACACACTTTGGCAAAGGCTGGTGGTAGAATCTTGTGTAAGGAAAGGGTTAAAATACCAGCATTTGAAATACCTTGGGGTGTCTAGTTTTAAAAAAATATATGGTTTGATGGGGTAAATTTAATTAGCCAGCTTCAAAGATGGCCCTATTAGGGCATGGGGCAGTAAAACTAGATGTCAAAGGTCCAAGTTAAAAAAATTGTGCACTTCCCAAATGTGGCATTTTATCTCTCAAACAACCCGACAAATCCATGCACGGGGGGGGGGGGGTACTGTACTCAGGATATGTTGAACACATATTGTGTTGTTTGGCTGTGACATATACCAGGAGCTGTACATCCATACCTGAAGTACAATTTGTGTGAGAGAAAAAATAAAAAACACAAAATATGGGGCAGAATTACCACATTTCGAAAATATGGTTTTGAAATAGCAAAACGCTACCTACTTATTGCCCAATAACGTGCAGAAAAAAGCAAAAAACATAAAAACATTGGGTGTTTCTAAACTCAGGACAAATAGTAGAATCTATTGAGAAGGTTGTTTTCATTAGTTTTTTTTTTTTTATTTAGAGTAAAAGATTTTTCAAATAAAAGTGCGAAGTGTTTTTTTTTCAATTGTTCATCATATTTTATTATTTTTCTTTTAATAGAAAATTAGATACGATCAAAAATTGTATCTGAAGAATGCCCTTCTTGTCCTGAAAACAACAATATATAACTTGTGTGGGTTTACTAAATGGGAGAGGAGAAAATTACAGCTAAACACAAGCACTGCAAAAGTGTTAAAAACAGCCTTGGTCACAAAGGGTACAAAATAAAAAAATAAAAAACAGCCTGGTCCTTAAGGGGTTAAGGCACAGATGGATTTCACAAAGAGCTGCAGAATATATTTACTGCAATTATAATAAATGGACCTGAGAAATTCTGAAGATATTTCTATTTGTATAGGTTAAATACCTTGGTGTGTTTAATGTTGCTTTCGGTATTGATAATGTAGTTGAAAAGGACACGTATGTGGATTTTGGTAAACAGTAATTAAAATAGAACATCTCTTTAAGACATTCTTTGTATTCACCACTAGGATATTGGCAAAGTTAAGACTATACATCAATAATATATCTGTCACTTGCGTTTTTTTTTTTTTTTTACACAAGTAAATTGGTTTGGTATTTTTGCCTACACCCTATTTCAATCTTATGACAGTGGCATATCTTTAAATAATTGAATATTAATGCATTATAATAATTGATATTATTATAATATTGATAATGCCTGCAATTCACAGAATGTTTTCTGTATGTTATACGAGTCGGCCAAGCAGTAACCAAGGGATTTTGCCCCCTTTCACTAACTCACCAACACTACTGACAACAATGGGCGGAAGTAAAAGCTTGACACAACCAGTTAAAACCATGGTGCAGGTGTTCCATTTCTTAAGACATATGGCAGAAGGCACAAAACCATGTCCACATTCGTGAATAAGTGGTACCATCTAGATACTTGGATGCGTGGTGCTGCTCAATATTCCCATGCCATCCACATAGTACATTATAATTCTTCAATACTGCAATTATGTCTCTACTAAGACAGATGTGAAAATATTGGCAATTTGAAAGACCCTTTAAGTATACAAAGACATCAGTCCAATGCACCACTTAGGTTTAGTGCCACATCCACGCAGTTGGCTTGTAAGCAAGTAAATATGCTATTACAGAGCCGTTTCAAATATAATGAATGGTTCACCATCGCCTTTAGAGCTGTTCTGTCTGTCTTTTTGGTGGCTTTTATTCAAGTAAGCCTGGAAAAAAGAACAAATATTATTAATATATAAATTGCATATGAGAGAAGAAATATAGATTGACATAAAATCAGAAAGAAAAAAAAGAATAAATTTGTGTGAATCAAATCAACTACCTGATCCACCTAACAATGAGAGAACGACTGAATTCATTGTCAATAAAACAGATTTTTCTAGGCTCTCAATAGATATAAACCATCACTACATTGCACTGATAAGCGAGAATCACTTTGCAAACTCAAAAACACCACGATAAATTAAACATGGTAACAAAAGGCATGGACTATCTGGCGTCAGCAAAAAAAAAAAGGTTTCTCATTTTCACATATAGAAACCAAACACAATGACTTTAGATGTTAATATCAGGATGTAATCCCTATATTTTACAAGCCGTGATTGACAAGCATTGAAAGTTCAAGGTACATGTATTTGAAATATCACCGTGTTTAATTTGTACTGCAGAGCAGTTATAAGGCCCATAGAAATGTGATCGATGGATAGTATGTGACAATAATGAAACTGGAGGCTCAAGCTTTAACAAAGACTCATCCAGGCAACTTCTTTAAAATGTAAGATGATACTAAATAATAGGAAAGAGGTTTTTTTTTTTTGCTTTGCTTTTCACATTTTGAATTCTTCCCGGTTTCTAGCTGAACTAGAAAAGATACAGCATTCCTGATAAATGTATAATCAGAACATAAAGGCAATGAAACGCTGTCAAGTTTCAGTGTCCCACAATCAGAGGTTTTTAGGCGCTGTATCATATCTCGGTACTTTGACAGATGCGCATAACAAAATGAAATAATGTCAAGACTTGTGTGCTCTTATCTCTAACTGTGTGGGTGAAAAAGGGACTTCAAATGCAATTTTCATCGTCTGCAGATGAATGCGAAAAGTTTTGTTTAGGGCTTTCAAAAAGAAAATGCAATCTGGAAAAGCTGACATCTGCCATGATTCGGACCAAAAATAAAATGTACGCGGCTCTAGAAATATGTTTACAGTGTATGAATAGATTAACTGCCATAAAGTGATGTTTATTTGACAATAATATGCTTTATGTGTTGGGTTGATGTGATTTCTTTATATGCTGTATACATTAGGCATTCTGAACAAGCTGTGCCGAAAGAAATTGAAAATTAAATGACAATGGATCAGCTAATGTATAGTGCACAGCCTGCTGAATGCAGAATATGTTTAATATACATACGAGACAGAAAGAAACAGAATGACCCTGACTAATCTTTGTCATCTTTGATTTCTACCTAGTCAAGGTTTGCCTTGAATATACCTCTGTTGTGCTGAATAATGTTGTAATGCAAGGGAGCTTTACATCACGGAGAGGGTGGGTGATAAAAGGGACAGCCTCGGAAAAGTAGTGGTAGAGGCTAATATAATAAAAGGATTTTAAACATGCATGGGATGGGCTATCCTAAATCTAAAGACAAGACCAATGAGTGATTAAGACCAGAGTCTTATGTCCGCAGAACTGGGCAGACTATATGGGCCAAACGGTTCTTATCTGCTGCCAAGTTCTATGTTCAGATGTATTAAAGATACTTAGTTGTGCAGGTCCATAAGAATTGTTCATAGTTATACATCTACGGGTGTATTTACTTAGTTACACAGGGAGGCCATTCGGTAAAAAGTGAGACTATAAAAAAGTCGAATGATTTACCCACTACATTCACTCAGAATAGTTAAGATAAAAATGCTTAATCTCCAAGTTTAACAAACATACTCAAGAGTTTAGAAGAACATCCCGCTGAGGGGTGCGGAAGATTGTTTTCCAATGGGTGCTGAATTTAAGATCTCAACTCATAGTAAACTCAAGGTGTCGGAGTTGCAAATTTAGCAATTATTAATTCTTGTATTATATATAGAGACCTAATCTTATGGTTAGTGTATACCGAGTCTTAAAAGGTTTGGAATCAAATTTACAAGGACCAGTTTTGAATTTTAAAGCCTTCTTAAAGGCAGTTGAGTATGGTCATTATTTAGCAACGAAGCTTCCATTACCATATCTAATGCAGTTATGCAGCAAGACGAAGGTTTCTTTAATTATTATAATCACCTATGACCCATTAGCTTTGTTACAGACTACTCACCTCTTTGGCTGCATGTGCTAGTGCTGCAGCTTCCGCCTTTCCCACCTGCTGCACCATGCCGTAGAAAAGAGACTCTTTATTTTGAAGCAGAATATGTGGCGCGTCATATTCTTTCACTCTTCCCGAATCCAACACCTGTGAAGTAACGGAATGTGGCTTAATGACAAAAACAAACAAAACTAAACATCGTTCTGTGTATCTCAGCATCACAGGTTAACACAGCTTTACGGAAGAATGCATGTTCTTGTACAAAAAAAAACTTACACCCACCATACTTCTAGATATTTTTGTCCTATGGTTCCTTCATGTGTAATATTTGTCGTAACTATCATTGTATCTATGTTTCACACAAATACTCACCTACCCATGATGTTAGTTTTCATGGCCTAGAAGCTTTTTGGGGATCAGATTGGGGCGCTGATTGCATCACATGTGAACAGTTATGCCACAGATGGCATCAAACGTCCTTATACAAACCGCGTGTCACAAGAACGCAAAATGCGTCTATTTATAACAGTACTGTGGCTTCACATTACTATCCGATATTGCAGACACAAATGAGTTATAGGATTAGGGTCAAGGGGTTGCAATGGCTAATCTAAAATCTAATTATGGATGTTTTTCTTGTATTAGCAATTTTAAAATATATACTTTTGACAAAGGTTAATCTTTACCGGGAGTGACTACTTTGTCCTGTTCGCAGCTTTAATTCAACAATATATCCATCCCAAAATATAATTGAATATATATTCATATTTTAGTAAATCTACCAAAATCATATTCTCCATATGCAAGGCCACCACTAAGATTTCTTAACTCTGTTTTTGTACATAGCACTTTATTTTGTTAAGTACCAGCATACTTCCACATACCCCTAATAATAGTTAGGACTTTTTGACAAGGACTGGTTCAAACAGGGTATGGGGTTTTGGGGTATTCAGTGGAAATTATCAAGTAATGGGAACTCATACAACACAAGTTAATTATGGATATACAGGCATTAACAGGAAAAGAGGGGAGCGACAAGTTGATGGACTGTACCTACTACATCCTAGGTAAATAGAACATTTGTGATATATGGTGTACAATTCATTGTCAAATTCGATTTTTAGAATGTTTCAGATGTGTAACTATATGTTAAAGGGACTCTTTAATGCACCTGATAGCTGAGACATCCCTTTAACATTCTATTATGTCCCCTTTGCATATGCATAGGGGGATTCTGCACTTGTACCTTTACCTGTTTTCCACTATTTTCGGGTGCAGAAGATGATTTCAGCCGAGCATGCTTCCTTGCACGCGATATACCTACTCAGCACAGGGGGGTCAGACCCTGGCGAGCATGGTTTCAATGGAAGCGCTTTCCTGACAGTCAGTGGCAGGAATCATCAGACCACGGACCCAAAGAACAGTTGGGTCCGCACTTTGTACCTCAGGTAAGTGCTTTTTTTGTTTCTGAAAAATGTGTATTTAAATATGCAGATAACTCTGCCATACATTCTTCTTTAATGTGGCCCTTAGGACCAGTAAACTGTCCCCTTAAGAAGATCCAGTTCAGTCATTTTGCAGAGTGTTAGCCCTTTAAAATGCAAATAAGTCATAAATCTTTCAACTCATTGTAGTAAATGTGCAAACCAATAGTCCGACATCCCTTTAATGTTTACATTTACCAGAAAGGGCGCTGCTAAAGAAGTTGTAGTTACCAACAAGCACCTAAACACAAAGAACAGAATTCAATTATCTTGAGCACTTGCTAGTGGTTGCCAGCTGCTGGCACACATGGTGTAAGCTGGATTCCACAACCGTGATTCACTTAACTTCACACCTTCATTTGCATTTCTACATAAACATAAAAAGGAATCAAAAACCATTTTTTGCATCATCTGCCTCTTAGGCCAGTAAATTTAACTGTGTGCTTTGGCCTGGGTTAAAGTTGAAACTCATAATCTGTAATTAAGGCTCATAAATCTCAGTGACTGTCTTTGAAGCATTTAGAAGTACTTTTCTCTGTTTTATCTACCCTCACTATAATTAAGACATCTGATAATTTGACATTCCAATTTGGTGCAACTTAATGTTATGTTCTTTACTCTCCTTTCCAGTATAACATCATACCTCTCAGAAGGGCCAGTCTCGCCGGAACAGTCCTGATTTTTGAGCACTTTTCCAGCCCCACTCGCTTAAAGGGGCAGTGGGGATCATGGGCCATTTAGAGATGTAACTCCCTTGACTGGAACTGGAAGCTGTAATGTCTATGAAATGCCACACACCTCGATAACCCCCAACAGTTCTGGTGTTATGCAACTCTATAGATCAAGTGTGTGATGGAGTGATGGAGTGTTAATGCAACTCATGTAAGAAACGAACAGAACTGCCTTGAAGGAGCAGAGTACAAAACTGTAGAACACTAGGCACAGTATGGAGCATGAAAGATACGACCAATTTTCGAATGTCTCACACTGCCATCCACGTAGTGTCAACCAGAGTGGGACATTTTGAAGCGTTGATATATTGAAGATCAGTTGTGTGTCTCAAGTACCATACTGTGCCCACATCTTTACTGTCCAGTCATTTCCTACACTTACTTGCTTAAACATCATGTTCTGCGCATCACCTCCCCGTTTAGAGCATGTGCAGCGTTCACATGCTAATGCAACGTTAGCATTGACAGAAGGCAATTGGAACATGAGCCCAGTGATTGGAACTGTTCCAACAAATGCAAGACTCTTAGCAGCTACGTCTTTAGTGTTATTGAACTAAAACTCCAATGAGCCTCAGTCTGTCCTATTGGCCTACAGATTGGGTCCATTACAAAGCTGAAATGTACACACATGGACAATATAAGCAAGAACAATGTAACTCTGACGCAACTAACACAGACAAGTATTTATGTATGTGACTGCCATACAAATGTGTACAAAGCATCATATTTTCTATATAATATAGTGTGCAGCCTGCAAATTATATTCTATATATTTTGAGTAAAGAAGCCCTAAAGCTTATGCAGCTAAGTCAGTTTCCACATATTTGGCATAACTCACATTTCCTGCACAACTACTGGCCCTAGATTACAGACTATTCTATTCCACTCCACTTCAGTCTAAGGCCCAGAATGCACCCAATCGCAGCAACAAAGCCAACATACAAGCGAAACAGAACGCTCTCCGGTGACATAGTTACTAATAGGCGGGTGCGGCTACAACACAGGTATAGCAGGTCTAACTGCAGACTAACTAAAGAAGCCTTACAGCTATTGACAAGATAATTCTCCATTGGCAATTGAGGATGCTTTTAAGTTTTTCACAATGCCAATTTTATTTTTATTTGATAAGTTATTTTAGAGGACTTTAATGGTAAAAATGACAGTTAACTTGGTATTAGAATGTTTCTAACTTCTGACAGCTAATTATTAACTACACATAGGTGCTGTCCTTACAAAAAAAAACAAAAAAAAAAAAAAAAAAACACAAAAAACATTGGTTCTTAGTGTTCCTGGCCCAACACTCCTCATGTAGACGTAATATACAGTACAACCAAAGAACTCAATAGCATATGAGGACTACTGAAACCAACAAATACTAAAAAAGCTAATCGCCTCCAAATGATTGTGAATGTGCTAGTGTGGGGATGTGTTCAATTAGTATGCACTAGTTTTGGGGTGCTTAGTGTTTTTGTTACTTTGTTAGCTATTTAGCAAGTATGTTATATTCCTTGTTATGCAAAAATATGTTTCTTTAAACATATTCTCTCGCTTTAAAGATACCCTCTGTGAATATCAACAGTTTGAGTACCGAGTATCATATGCAAGGTCCATAAAGGCATGGTTTAAAGATAGTTTGGCGTGGAGGAGTTTGGCATGGAGGACCTTGACTGGCCCTCAGTCTCTTCAATTATATTACTTAACAGGGACCAAAAGGCCTTCCAATTCTACACCTGCAATATATAATTTTTTTAACTGTTTCCAGAAAAACCTATAAATTGCAGGTGTGTCTCTGTATACACATATATATATATATATATATATATATATATATATATATATATATAAACACACACATATATATATATATATATATATATATATATATAATGGCAGATGTGCAGATGTGTACCCTTAACCATGCTTTATGTAGCTAACCTCAACAAAACACAAGCATTAGACTTGCATCAGATGTGAAACTAAAGTTGGAATAATTGTGAAATACCACTGCTAATTTACGCAAAACTGCCTAGTGGATAAACAAAAACAACATAATTTACAAGTGTATTACGCCAATGCAAAATAGTGAATTAAAACTAGGTGAATCCCCTTGGAGAACCAGCAAGTAAACAATGCTCATAACAATGTCATTAATTATCTTGCAGATGTTTTCTCATATTTCTTTTGTTAAGCTCTATGATCACAAAAAACTCAATGTCCCTCATGAATACATGGAAGGTTATATCTCAATACATCAATGGAATTATAGCTTGTTTAATAGTAAATTAAGAAATGTTTTCAAGACAATGCTAATGCTTAACAGATTTTCTTGACAATAAAAAAGGCAGCGTGACCACTATATTATTACAGATATTTAGAAATTGTGTTCTCTCTCTCTTTCTGGGACAACAAAAACAAGAAGTTTGTTAGAGAAATCTTTTTGCACAATCATGACTGAAAAATATTGCTAGCAGGTCTGTTGTGGACCTGTGCCAGATTTGTAGAAAAGTAGTTAGTGCCAACTTCTAGCCAATTATCTTCTGTCCTTCCCCAAAATCATGTTTGATGCGTTCTATTCCAGTGCAAGCAGAATTCTGAATATTTAAATAACCATAAAAATTCCTCACAATAGCCATCAAGGCACCCAGTTTAATTATGTAGTTACCCCCCCCCAAAGACAATACATATAAGCTTGGCACATGTAGCCGCTGGGATTTTTGCCCATTCTTCAAGGTAAAACTGCTCCAGCTCCTTCAGGTTGGATGGGTTCTGCTGGTGTACAGCAATCTTTATGTCATACCACAGATTCTCAATTGGATTGAAGACTAGGTCTTTCCAATTAAATGTTTCCCCTTAAACCACTCGGTGTTGCTTTAGAAGTATGCATTGACCTGCTGTAAGGTGAACCTCCACCCCAGGCGCAAATCTCTGGAAGACAAACAGGTTTCCCTCAAGAATTTCCCTGTATTTAGCACCATCATTCCTACGATCCTGACCAGTTTCCCAGTCCCTGCCGATGAAAGACATCCTCACAGCATGATGTTGCCACCACCATGCTTCACTGTGGGGATGGTGTTCTCCGGGTGATGAGGCTTGCGCCAGACATTTTTATTAATGGGCAAAAAGCTATTTTTTTTTTTTTTATTTTTTTTTTTTTAAACAATGGCTTTTTTCTGGCCACTCTTCCGTAGAGCCCAGCTTTGTGGAGTGTACGGACAGATACTCCGATCTCCGCTGTGGAGCTTTGCAGCTTCTTCACAGTTGTCTTTGGTCTCTTTGCTGTCTCTCTGATTAATGCCCTCCCGTTCATTGATCCGTGAGTTGTGGTGGACGGTCCTCTCTTGGCAGGTTTGTTGCGGTGCCATATTATTTCCATTTCTTAAAAATGGATTTAATGGTGCTCTGTGGGAGTTTTTTTGTTTTTTAATAACCCAACCATGATCTATACTTTCCCACTACTTCACAACTTTGTCCCTGACCTGTTTGGAGAGCTCCTTGCTCGGTGGTGTTGCCCCTTGCTCGGTGGTGTTGCCCCTTGCTCGGTGGTGTTGCAGACTCTGGGGCCTTTCAGAACAGGTGTATATATATACTGAGATCATGTGACACTTAGATTGCACATAGGTGGACATTAACTAATTATGCGACTTCTGAAGGTAATTGGTTGCACCAGATCTTATTTAGGGTCTTCATAGCAAAATGGGGTGAATACATACGCATGCACTACTTTTCTGTTTTTTGTTCTTTTTTAAAAAGTTATTTTCTACATTTCACTTCACCAATTTAGACTATTTTACGTATGTCCATTACATGAAATCCAAATAAAGATCTATGTTAATTGGCTGTAATGCAACAAAAAAGGAAAAACGCCAAGAGGGGAGGTGAATACTTTTGCAAGGCATTGTAGGTGGAATAAATGTTATTGCTTGGGAACAAATAAAATCAATTTACATACAGCTTTATTTCAACTCTTTAATATATTGTTATACTATGTGTTCCAGAACTTTTGAACAGCAACACACCCATGCTACACATAAAGAGTTAGAAAGCAATGTCACATATCAATAAATTCTGAAATGCTTACCATAATTTTATCACTGTCAATTATTGTGTTCAGCCTGTGTGCGATTGTTAGTACTGTGCATTCGGCAAACTTTTCTCGGATTGTCTTCTGAATAAGTTCATCTGTCCTATTTAAAAAAAAAAAAAAAAAAAAAAAAAACATGTATGATAAAAATAAATTCAAGTCTATTGCATTCTGTATCAGTGTACATATTGACTGCAAATTAAAGTCCAGTTCTGCACAAATCTTTTTTTATATTGATATTATTCTTGAAAGAATAAGAAATAGTCTATCACTACATAGTATATTAAAAAGTCGAAGTTTTGGAACAAGGGACATTCATACAATAAGTATCATTGTTTTCGCTAAAACTGAAAGATTTTCCAAGTATTGCCTTGGAATTCAGTAATTTCTCAAATATTGCATTTGAAAAGTTATGTTTTCCTTAATCGTGTAATCAAGTTTGTCTAATATTCTGAATATATAAAGCTTCAATATAAAGCTTCAATTAATTATACAGGCTGAAAGCAATGAGTTCGCATCTGAAAGTGTATGATAGACTGAAACGTATGGAAAAAAAAAAGAAAAAAAGAAAAAAAAAACAATTAAAAAACACTTTTTCAGCTCAACAATGAGAACTCTTCTTTGTGAAGGACAGCTATTGTGCACATTTCTGTAGAAATGAAGAGGTTAGCCTAACATAACCTAAGACTTCATTATTTTTAGCAATTTTCAATGGGCAATAATTGAATGTGGGTAGCAAAACAACGCATTGCACAGTGATACAGAACAAGATAAACATCATACACCAAGGTTTTGGAACATTACACATTTTTATTTGCCTCTATCTTTAAGGGCAGCTCTTTATTCATAGGTTAAAACATGGCAGGAGACATTTCTCATGCCGCCATTCAATTCATATCTACTGAAAATAATGGAAACGTTCAATTATCCTCTCCAGTACGTATAGGTACACAAAGGAAATACAAAAAAAGAACATGTATATTTGAGAGAGAGCGAAAAAAGAAAAAATGCTATGGATAATGCAAAACTCAGATCGGCTTTAAAAGTTAATGCGATGGAGTGACTAGTAACTTGGGCGAAAGACAGCATAAATATTTCAAAAGATGCATTCAAAACCATCAAATATAGTTGTAGGACACTCCGACAATATCTACCAGAACATGAAATAAAGCTACTGTCTTATCTGACCACAAAACAGCTGTTAATAAACCGCTATTTAAATGTCAATCAAACAGATTAATCTTCAAAAGAAATGTAAATTCTTCACAAAGTTTCTCATACGCCTCAATTAATGGAGGTTTTAAGCTGTAATGCTTGAAGGAGGGTGATTCACGATTCTCGATGCAAATGTCTGGGATTAAATTCTACTTTTAGAAACAAGAACCTTTACAGAGATTTACTCTACATGTGCCTGTCATATATTGTTTTATGCTTAGCAGGAAATGTTGAAATTGAGCTAAAATCGTTTCAACTCATAATTGGCACTTGAAAAAGTGAAAGAAAAAAAAAAGAAGACAGGGGTTAATAGGTTTAACACTTTAAGAACAGGGCAATATTTTGCCTGCATGACTTCCATTCAAACGAGGGACTTTCTTTCCATACAGGACACATGAAATTAATTAAACTATAATCTGAAATTACCTCTAGCACAATCTTTCAGTAGAAAATAGGAAATCTGTGCAGAATCTCAAATCAATTCCTTTTTTTAGCGCGACAAGGTCTTGTACTGCAGAGCAACGTGTATAGTTCTCCCTAAGTAGTATCTTCTATTTCTTTAGCCTTGATCAGTTTTACAGTATAACTTGAAATACCATTACATAAATTATGGTGGGTAAAGGTGATGGAAAACCCTTTCACTTAAAATTAAGGGGGTAGTAGAAGCATTATTGAACACCAGACAAGCCAGAAGGCTTGTTTTTCCCTCAGAAATCTCATGACGCTGCCACAACCACAAGGGATTCTGGGTAGGCGCATGCAAATAAGGCCAACAATAATCACCTTTTGCCTATATATCCACTTTATACATGGATCCCTGGAAAGTAATTGCCCGCTGTACAAGACAGCCTTTAACTTGAGGAGCATCCCTTTACCTCTTGCATCTAGGGCATAAAGTCTACAATTCATGTTTTACATTCTCACTGGCATAACCTAGTAATTACTGTTATTCTTGTATAGGTTATAACAAGATCGTTATTTAACTATACTATCCCTGCACGAGCTTATACGTAAAATTTTTTACATTGAAACACAAGTATATAAACTTCCAAAATGAATGTGTGTATATAAAACACACACACACACACACACACACACACACACACACACACTGTGACAAGGAAAAGTAAGTGAACCCTTTAGAATTACCAGCATTTATGTATTAATTTGTCTTAAAATATATGATTTAACTAAGGACACAAATTATTGTATTGCTCTTCCCCATATTGAATACATCAAACATTCACAGGGTGGGTTGGAAGTAGTATGTGAACTCCGAGGCTAATCAAAAGCTAATTGGAGTCAGGAATTAACCTTGTGCCCATTCAATGAAACAGGACTGAAGACATGTTTCCCGTGTTTTAAAGCTACAGTAAAATAAAACGTAACAAAAAAAAAAAACATATAAAGTTGAACAAGCAGAGATGTTTTATGTACCTGGGATCCACATTTGCTGTTGCTTCATCAATAATTAATATTCGGTTTCGCCTTAAAATTGCCCGTGCAAGGCAAACCAGCTGTCTTTGGCCGACACTGAAATTTGAGCCGGATTCTGCTAATTGCGTCTCAATTTTACCAGGTAATTCTTCGATCACATCTTTAAGCTGTACCTGTATAGTATATAATCAAGTATC
Organism: Spea bombifrons; assembly: GCF_027358695.1. NCBI lineage: Eukaryota > Metazoa > Chordata > Amphibia > Anura > Pelobatidae > Spea > Spea bombifrons. The sequence goes on along the minus strand of NC_071088.1, from coordinate 99,188,059 downwards.
ATCAAGATAATGTAACACATGATGTGGCAGCACACACACACACACACACAGGTGCTTGATTCTATACACCTGTGAGTCACACAAATTAAAGAAACCAAAACAATACAGTTCAAAAATGTAAATATTCCCCACACACACAGCCATCTTTAACTTTGCTCTGGTTGCTAGGGTAACAACATTATTAACATATATACATACATTATATATACACACACTTTCTAATGAATGTTGTAATTTCTTTTTGCATTGGTGTAAGAACATGAATTACTGATTATTAATCAATATATTCTCTACTGTCCTGACTAGTGCTTTTAGTATGAAGAACCACCAAAAATGTGAATTTTTCATACAGATACAGACTAGCTACACATGTAAGGCAAGAAAAGCAATAATAAATGTCAAAAGAAGACCAATTCCAATTTTCTTTTTCCAAGTAAATTACCGAGAGCAAAATACATTTTTTTATCAGTACCTCTTTTAAAACATCCCATAGCTCCTCATCAGTATGCTCGTCAAAAGGATCAAGGTTCTTCCTCATTGTCCCGGTGAAAAGAACCGGCTCCTGTTATTCAAAAATACAAAATGGAATACAAGAAAGAAAGAAATGCTATCAATAAAGAACACATTATTCAGCAGTACAAAGCAACATGATCTTTTATGTTGGGGTTGGGCACATGTGACCACTCATTTTGTTTGGTTCTGATGGATTTATACTGTCATGGTAATAAGGTACGTTTTAAATTCACATTCCATGCATTTGCATGCATTACAAAAGAAAATATATGTGTTAGTACATCTGCCAATATTGTTGTAAAATGCAGATACACTCAGAGTGTTCTCAATGTTATGCCAAGCCAGGGTGACCCACATCATTAAGTGATTATATTTTAACATAAACAAGAGCCCATTTGTACTACGACAACAGTTATTGAAAGAGATAAAGACCACTCTTAATGCTGGTGCAGGACAATAGTCTACCTGTAGCAGATTGGAACTCTCCCAAGTAATACTGCTGTTCTGGAGATGTTAAATCTAGAGGGCCATCTTACTCAAGGAAACCGAGCGCTCCTTAAAAAGGTGGCAAAACCGGCATATGTAATCAATTTTCTCTCCCTTCTCCTTAACCCACCCAATTGACTGCCTGAACACCATTCTACAGAAAGAAAAAAAAAACACTTTCTAGAAAGAGAATCAATGTTACACTTGCGATGAAGACATCGATAAAAAATGATTGTCTTAGAAAAAAATTATCTAACAAAAGAAAGTTTCCCAGTAAGAAAGGCTGAGCTGGCCCTGCATAATGTGTAATTCAATGTGCAATTCAATGTGCAAGAAGACTTTGATATAACAAAGCATTATACCACACCTGACAAGCAGCTCCTGCAACACAAGCCCACTCGTGTGGGCCCTTAATGTGTAGTGAACACGGTTTCCTCTACTTTTTAGTAGTTGGTGTACAAAGAAATCTTATGTTGTGCAATCTTTACTTGTGCAAATGCAAACCTTAAATTGTTTCAAGATAATGTTGGGACAGTCTATCTTATATACAGATGCAATATGTGAACTTACATATTTAGATTTTCTTTTCTTTTAAGGTTAAACTGTGTTGTTCAGTTTGTTGTTCCATGAAGTGCTGCTGGAGGCAGGGCAGTGGATTTATAAAATCCAGTACTGCTCTATTCAGGTACAATAGTGTGGTCCTGTGTTTTGTGTTTACATTGTATATTTCGTATATTGACCCTTGGCTTGCCTGACTACTTTCCTGCCTAATGATTCTGCTCCTGTTTGATCTACCTGTGTACCATAGATGGATTGGTTGACTACCTGGCTCTGTGATTTGACCTTTGGCTTTTATGCCTACCCGAACCAGGCTGTGTCCGACAATGCATCTTGCTTTACCGCATGGCACCTTGTGTAAGCTGCCTAGGAATTCTTCCTGCAGTATACCTATACAGGTATCTGGCTTCTCTGGTGCTTTGCCCATTATACTCCATGACAAACTTTACCTGCCTACACCTGAGCGTCCTCACTGTTGGGATCATCTATGTCTTCGTCCTCAACCACTTATGAGGTGTTTCAGGGCTGAAGAACTTCCACGGTGTCTTCTTTCAAGTGACGGCAGACATGACAGTAAGTGTGTGGTGTTAGAGTGGCTGTATGTATAAGTACAGAGAGCTGCCACTGACCATTATCATACCCTACATATCAAAATTCATTCACAGACGCCACCACATTCATTATCCCCAACCACTACATTTTCCATCCCCCTACCATCATCACCCCATATTGTATCACAATCATCCTCCTCAATCTCCATTCCCCCTAACATAACTTCTTATCTTCATACCCACTCAGAATTATTTCTCCATCATCTTCATTCCCTTCCCTTAGCACACCTACTTCATATTCATACAAACATGTTTCTGCCCTCAACTCTGGCATCATATCCCGTGTGGCACTGAACGACAAATGCACAGAGGATATACAACTTAGAGGGAGCATTGATAGTGAAGCCAAGAAACCACCAACTATCCTGTAAACTCCCATGTCAACTCTCCCTTTTGTGATGGGTGCAATGTTAAAGGCATGTTAATTTATGCTAGTAAATGCAAAACCCAAAACAGAGTAATGGGGACCTCACTTCGTGTTTGGGGTAATTGGTACAGCAAAAGTTACTTGGTATTTTCCCAAGCTGATAAACTATTTCATAATGTCCTGTCTGCATATTGTTTGCAACATCTCATATGGAACACATTGTCAATCGGGAATGGTTCCGAAAGCAAAAACACTCATTTGTTGAAGTACTAGTTATTTATTTCCACTGGGGGGGGGGTGTTAAGGTGACTCCAAGCATCAGAATGTTTCATGTGATATTTTAATATATTTATATTAATAACAAAATAGTTCATTTATAAATCAAAACTGATGTGAATATTAGGCAAACATATTCTGCTGGTGGTCTCTAATTAACCCCTGTACTCGATACAGATGGGTTTAATTCAAAAGAATGTAACCATAATATTTTGTGATTTTAATATACGCAAGAAGCATTGCTAAAATGAGCTAGAAATTATAGACCAAATTATAAAACAGGACTTGCAACCTTACACTCCATGTGATACGCATTTTTAGTGCTTAAAGAGATGTAAACCATTCATGGATTTTAACATGTATGAGTTTTGTTTTGATTTTTAGACGTTGATAAATCTTATTTCCCCAACCATTGAATACAAGGCAGTGCCATATTTGCGAATGGTCTTTTCTTTAAGACAGAAAGTGACCGATAAACCAAAGTACGTTCTAACATATCTCAACAGTCCCTATGAAACAAACTCCATATGCATAGCCCTTCTTGCTGGAGAAACCTGTCAATAATACCCTTTAGTGAATAGTGAATATTGAAACATAGGAGTTGAAATCCATAGTAATTAAGATTGAAAAAAGTCCCAAGTCCAAACCTTCTACCTATTCTGCCTGCTTTTGAACAAAAAGGCAAAAAAACCCTAAAACAATTATGCTATTTTTGGGGGATTTTGCCACTCCAAAAGGCAATCAGGTTTCTCCTTGGATCAATAAGCTCTGAAATATTAAATGTTTACTTAATCATTTATTCTCCTGTATGTAAAGCTTCTCAAAAAAAAAAAGCCTTTTGAAGGCATCCATTGTAGTTGATGGCACCACATCTCTTGGCAGTGAAATCCATACCTTTATTGCCCTTACCGCAAAAAATCCATTCTTTAGTTGCATATGAAATCTTTGCTCTTCCAGTCTCAGAGGGTAGCCTCTTGATCATTGTACATTTTTGTCAATGAATGGGTCGCTGGATGGTCCTTTTATATTTTTATATTATTAATAGAATGTTAGACTATCCCCTCTAAGACACTGTTTTTCTAGTGTGTCTAGAACTCTTTTTGTCTTTCCTTTGCAGTATTTGAAAGCCATAGCTCTCAAAAATAGAACATTTTCAAATTTTGTGATGTCATTATTCTAAAGTTAATTGCTCTTCTTCATCTGTTACATTTTATATAATCTTCTGCCTGTTTTTTTTCCACCTATGCCTGAACCAAACTACTGTCTGCATTTCAGAGTAATTGAGTTTACCCTGCAGATATTTTCATTTTGGTGTGGCTGTCCTGATTTGGGATTCATTATCTGCCATCCTGTGCTGATTTATAGGGCCCTTGTTGAAGTCATAGTATAATGCTGCCAGTAGTGTTTACTAGTACACAGCACATTTGGCTTGTTGTCATATCTGCCGACTTGTCCATCTAAAAGAAAACACCCCACACGAGATGCTGAAGATTATGGGGCTGATTGATGTTTTTTTGCACATTTCTTAAAAAGTTAGTTTTAATACACCCCATGGCCTGCCTAATAATGATCAAGGGTGACAAAGAAAACTAAATGCAAGTTGTGGCTATGCTAGGAACTCTTAGCACCACTTCCCTGTTTCTTTTTATTAGTGCATACTGAGAACGTAAAAAACCCCCAAAACACGATATTCTTAACGCAAATTGGGTATACAGCTTAATGACATTTTCTGGGAATTAAAAAAAGGTAAAATGTATGCATCTTTATCAGATAAAGCTTAACCATAACCAACCAACACTTAAAACTTACAGGAACAAGGAAACCATTGGTCAAAACCTTCTCTTTATTCGTAAGCGTAAGTTTGTTCTCTATAATAAATACATGCAAGCTGTGGGCACAGAATAAAGGTATAAAAACACTGACTACTAAAAACTTGTCATGTTAATGTTATACCACTTTTAATAATTGTGAAATAACCTACTGAACTTGTAGACCTACAATAAGGGTAATATTTCCTTTCACCACGGGAAAAAGAATTATTGATCTCAAACAAAAAGAGTACAATTGAAGCCCATGTAGTCTTTTCTTTGGAAACCAAAAGGAAGCCGGTACCAGTGACTAGCGCCACTGTGTGTTAATGAAGCCTTTAGTGTGCAGAAACAATGGAAATCCTGAATTAGGTTACAATCCAATTGTATTTATTTGCAGGTAATACATATCAACTTAAATTTGTCTACTGACTTGTAGTGCCAGGAGACCTGGTAATTAATCATGAGCTTTAAAGCGGCTTTGTTCAAAATATGCTCATGGGTTATAATGAATTTGTGGAGAACAAGGGGAAAAAAAATCATGCCTTGTAAATGCTGCTTATGTTCACACAAACACCGTTTTTCTTAATAGCCCATACATCAGATATATAATTTAATTCAGCATATACCGTAAACATAGCCATCCTTCCTCCACCCTTTATAAAACATTACATGTAAGGAAAATGGGTCAGGTGCATGCTGGGAAACATACTCTAGCCTAATGTTAGTACACACCTGTTGCGAAAAAGTATTTTGTAAATCTGTTACTTAAAAAGAGAAGACATGTATGAACACACTGGCAGTAATTCACAAGGTGTAGGCACTGAGAGGCGTTGGATATACAGGCTGCACAAAGTCAGGAGTACTCCTTAAGGCCCTAAACAGGCAAGAAATAGATACGACAAGCATTTTGCAGCCAAAGACGAGTGTGCGTGTGTACATGATGTTGCCCCCTAACTTAGTGAGCCGGCAACAAGAGTTTGATGACCTCACAGATACTCATTTTGCTATAGTTGTTTAGGAAAAGTAAAGAATAGCTTCCTCAAATTGTGGAGTAGAATTCTCCAAGCTCAGATACTGCTAACTCATGGTATAATTTGGATATGAACTTTTCAACATCATAGGAATATCTATACCTTATTATTGCTATTATTATAGAAAAGAGATGCTATTTGGAGTACAGGTTGAAGACCTGAGAAATGCTGAATTCTACCACTACTTATAGGAAGTCAGATGTGAAAGGAAACCCACCATAGCGCACTGAGGAATATGATGGCACTATGTAAATCAATTAATAATGCAGAGTGAAATGTATTTTGCACCGAATATCTGTTTTTATTTTTCTCATCAAATGACAGATCTGCTTTAAGATCCACAAGTTCAGGAACAAAAGTGATACTTTAAACATCCTTACAGGAAACATCAACTGGTTCTGAAAGTATCATCACTACACTTCCAACTAGGCCAGTCTAAGTGGGACTGGCTCCATTTGAGGAATTTTGGATCACAACAGGGGGCAATTGCCCCCCCCACCCCCAGACCAGCCAGACTCTGTCTCTAATTAAGACAACATTAAAAATGAGGTAATTCTTTGTAAGCAATAGTGCTTCTTATTAGGTTAGAGTATAAATAATTAAAAACTCTATAATTGCGTTTTCAATGAAAATAACTACTTTTGTTAATGTCACACAATGTGCCTCATTATTTTACATTTCGCTTTTTGTTGCTGTAATGATAGACCTTTTTTAAACCCAAAGCTGTGAATTATTAAAGAGGCAGTAATGGCAAACATGCAGTTGGCACATATGAAAGCGATTACATGCAGTTTTCCATGTGATTTTTGAATACATCACTTATTTTGTCATTCATTACAAACATACCAACCCCTGTTAGTTCTCTCAATACCCACTGATGTAAAACGAGGGTTACACTTTTATAGCATGCCAAACCCAAAATTCAATCATTTAACATAACTGATTTCTCACAACCCATGAAGGTAGTACGAAATTGCTTAGATGGCATGTTAGGGTTATCTACTTAATTGTTTAGGAAGTAATGTCCACTTAAAAAGGGACAACATTTTTAAACATTCCCCTGTTTTGTGAAACAAGCCCTAAAGAAAGCTTTCAGGATATATTTTTTAAACAAGTACCTGTAAGAACTTAAACTTTTTAGCCCTGCCATAACTAAGGGCATATTGCCTGGAACCTTTTTTTTTTGGTTTTACCATATGCTTCTTGACCCATACGGCTTTATTTCATCCATTTGTACACGCATTGTCCAATAAACCATGCGTCACTAGATAATGTTACAAATCACAGCCGTTTTTGTGGTCCATTATTGTCCCTCATAATGGAACAGAAAAGTAAGTATCCCAGTTTCTGAAAAGCCCTGACACTCTTAAATTTATTATACGCATGTAGATTTGCCCATGCGGGCAGTAATAAACATATCCCAGAATAGGCACACATAAGATGGGGTCAAATCCCTTAGATATCCCTTAGAGATATACTTTTTTTGCACCTCTGGTGCATTTGCTTTGAGGACAACCAGTCCCAATACCATAATTTTTATCCTGGCTGACAGTCATGGAAGCTGTAGATCACAAAAGCCCGTCCTCCATTTTTTTTCTTTCTTTTTTATGTTTATTTATACTAAATATGATTGTGATATTAAAAAAAACTATATGGGGAAGGTGGTACTTGTGATATCAAAAACCTCCATCCCCACATGTTAGCAGGGAACAGACATTTTTTCTGCATTCTGGACAGATGATCCAACATATCAACTAGGGCTGCAACTAACGATTATTTTAATAATCGATTAGTTGGCCGATTATTTTTTCGATTAATCGATTAATCGGATAAAAAAAATGAATGTAAATTTTTCATTTATTTAAAATAATTTAATAAACAAATGATGTTAAATACAAACAGCAGAATAAAAAAAACTTTGATAATACATTTCTTGTCTTTATTTCCCAACCAGCCCCCCAATATATGCACATTTGAGCCCAGGCTTGCTACGCTGCCTCCCAGACATGCCATGCTGCCCCCCCACATATGCCACGCTGCCTACCACAGCACTCCACGCTGCCTCCCACATATACCACACCACGCTGCCTCCCACATATACCACTCCACGCTGCCTCCCACATCTGCCACTCCACGCTGCCTCCCACATATACCACGCCACCTCCCACATCTGCCACGCCACCTCCCACATCTGCCACTCCACTCTACCCCCCACGTGCCACTGTGCCTGATACGCCTTATACCCCCTGAAACACCACTCCATCCTCCCCAGACATACCACCCTGCCCTCCCCACATATGCCACGCCATGCTGCCTCCCACATCTGCCACTCCACAATGCCTCCCACATATGCCACGCTGCCTCCCACATCTGCCACTCCACGCTGCCTCCCACATCTGCCACTGTGCCTGATACGCCTTATATCCCCTGATACCCCACTCCATCCTCCCCAGACATGCCACCCTGCCTCCCAGACATGCCACTTCTCTACCCCCAGATATGCCACTCTACCCCCAGATATGCCTTATACACCCTGATACACCACTCCGTCCTCCCCAGACATGCCACACTGCCCTCCCCACATATGCCTTATATACTGTATATGCCTTATACCCCCAGATATGTCACTTCACTGCCCCCAGGATTTAGATTCCCCTAAATTAACCCTAAACTCCCCATTAACCATAACTGCCCCTAAATTAACCCTTAACACCCCCTTAACTACAGCATCCCCTAAATTAACCCTAAAGACCCCAACCACAGCATCCCCTAAATTAACCCTAAACACACCATTAACCACAACTGCCTCAAATTAACCCCAAACACCCCATTAACCACAGCTGCTCCTAAATTAACCCTAAACACCCTATTAACATAACTGCCCCTAAATTAACCCTAAACACCCAATTAACCATAACTGCCCCTAAATTAACCCTAAACACCCCACTAACCATAACTGCCCCTAAATTAACCCCCACCTCCCCTAACTTTCAGTAGCCCAAATATATATATATATATATATATATATATATATTACATACATATATACACATATATATATATATATACACACACACACATACACATTATATATATATATATATATATATATATATATACACACACACATTATATATATATATACATATACTTACAGTTAGATGAGTGTCACAGCCATGTGGTTCTGGCCTGGAGAAGGAAGGGGCGGGGCCAGTTGTCACAGTGATTACAGGGAGGGGGAGTAAGTAGGAGCTGCTGCTGTGAGACGGTGAGTCAGACTAAACGGATTATATAATGAGGGGGATTTTTCAGAGCGTTTGCTCTGAAAAAACCCTCATTTTATAATCGATAATAATCGATTCAACTAATCGATAATGAAATTCGTTGCCAACGAATTTCATTATCGATTATTATCGATTTTATCGATTAGTTGTTGCAGCCCTAATATCAACTGCTAATTTGCAGCCACGTTTATTTTTCATATGTACTGTGTTGGTCACATTCAGAGCCTCGATGTTTAGTATACACCAATCAGCCATAACATCATGACCACCTGTCTAACTTTGCATAAGTCCCCTTTTTGCCGCCAAAACAGCCCTGACCCATCGAGGCATGTTCTCCACAAGAGCTCTGAAGGTGTGCTGTGGTATCCCGCACCAAGATGTTAACAGATCCTTTAGTCAAGACAGATCACAGTTTGGGTCAGGAAGCTGAGGTAAAGAAATGTGTGTAGCTCTATGGGGAAAACTGGGTAGATCTAGATTTCATTTGTCGGGAACAAAATATTTAACATTTTTAATGCGGACATTTGTTAGATACACAAAAAATAAGAGCTGTGTATGAATAAGCAAGCAAATATATGGATGATTTCCTGCATTAGGATTTCTACAATGTTAATTTATATCACACTGTTTCGGAATCTGACTGGCATGGAAGTCTAAAACAAGACCAGATCGTATTTTTTTTTTTTCTGTAATTCTTCCAAAAAAAACCCCAAAAACAAGTAATGTATGCATTTTAGATTATTAAAAATACCTGTGGTATAATGGACATTTTCTTCCTGAGATCATGTAGACCAAGTTCTGACGTCAAAATTCTATCAATCCAAATTTTTCCTTCAGGTTCAGCCAGACGGAATAGGGCGGCAATCAAAGAACTCTTTCCCGCACCAGTGCGTCCTACTATTCCAACCTGTCAAACGCAAGCAAAAAATTTTTATGGGAAATTTTCCTATGCAAGACTGAGATTTGTTCATCAAACATACAGAGTATTATGCAGTTGGGAAGTCTGTCTTTCAGAAAGGTTTCAGGAAATATCTACCTGTTACACTTTTGAACTGTTCACTTCAGGTCATTCCTGAATAAAGTTGGTGACAGTTAACCACATTTCTGTTTTCTACCCGTTGTAACTTGAAACTACACTATATGGACAAAAGCATTAGGACACCTGACCATTACACCAACAAGGACTTTGATGACATCACATTCTAAATACATAGACATTGATATGTAGTTGCCCCCCCTTTGCAGCTATAACAGATTCCGCTCTTCTGGGAAGGCTTTCCACAAGGTTTTGGAGGGTTTCTGTGGGAATTTTTCTATTTCTCCAGAAGAGCATTTGTGAGGTCAGGCACTGATGTTGGATGAGAAGGCCTGGCTTGCAATCTCTGTTCTAGTACATCCCAAAGATGTTCAAAGGCAATCAGTGCTCAAGCTCTTTTGCCTGGTTACAATGAGTTTTAGCTGTGATCCCACTTATATATTAAATTGTCAAAAATATAACAGATGGGATGGTAACACTTAGAATGAGAAAAAAATATATTTTTTTTTTATCTCTTTGCCAATCTCTGAATCATACTGATGTTTGCAGACACCCCATCAAAAAAATGCAAAATGAAGAATTCCCCTCATGTAATTACACATTAATGTTTTCAACCTAACAAAATGTTGCTACTAATCACTTTAAGTGTATGGTTTACTATTACCTAAATGCATTACACACAAGTTTAACCCTGCTAAATAATAAAACAAATAACTCAAAAGCATTTCAGTTCTTCTAAAAACTAATTAGAGGTAAAAAAATGCAGAATGAATTCCATCTGTAGGACACTTATTGTTTCCACATCAACACAGACTAAATCCAGAGTTACCTTTCATTGCCAAAAAACACAATTTCTTCATTATTATAGTTTTAGTTTGCTTTTTCAATCTCGTTATTCAGAATATTTGAAAAGCCAATGAGTTTTAATATATTCAGTGTAACCTGATGTGTATTCTGCAATTATTTATGTGGAATCATCCACTCTTTAAAGCTGTTATGCCATCATCCAGGTCTTTGGGACTTTTACTTTTCGCATAGAAAAATGTAAGCGTTTCGGGCATGTGCATCCACAAGATTTGAGCACGCGGGGAAGAGAGGAGATGAGACCAGTCAGAAATCAGAATGCGGTAAGGCCTCCATGACTCTTTTTATAGCATTAAATGACAATGGGCTTTATTCACTGAATAGAGAGTTGTCAGAAGGGTTTGCGAGAGAGTTGCAGAAAGAGCATGGCTAGCCCTGTATAAAGTATAATTACATGTTAAATTTCTTCATAGTGTCCTCAAGCATTGAATTATTCATTGTACGGGGCCAGCTCAGTCCTTGTTGGATGAACCTGCTTGTGGTGGTGCTTCATAATGACTCTTGGTGAATAAGATCTGACCCCATTAATCCAGCAATACAAATACTATTTAACATTTCATTATGAAAGGGATAGCCTACTGGAGAAAAGTTTATGTAACTATTCAACAAATTCTACACAACTAACCATAAGGCACCTTATGACCAGCCCTATCTACATGAGCTCAAGGAAAGCATGTTAGATGGAACTGTACAAAGGTACATGCCAATGCCTACATCAAGGGTGCCAACATGTTTGAGGTATCATTTTTTATATACTGATGGCTAATATATGTACTCATAAAGGATACTGCCAGTAAGTATTGTTCTGTGCGAGAGAATATATATTATCATTATGCTTCCTGCCTCTGCACACAAGAGAGACCATTGGGTGTTGGGAAAAGAAAAGATACAAACAGCATGGGGAAGCCCGAGTGGGTTTCCACTATACAGGGACAGAAATATGCTGTGCATTTGGAATTAAAAAATGTGCACCTTTTCTTTCGGTCTGATTAAAGCAGTCAAGTGCCTTAAAACCAGCGGTCCATCTAAGCTGTATGCAAAATTGACATTTTCAAATGCGATCATGCCACTGTTGGGCCAGTCCGGGGATGGCCTCTTCCTAGACTCCCATTCAGCTTCTTTCTCAAGTTGAGTGTATTCCATGACTCTTTCGACAGAGATCATCTACATAAGAAATGATAAGGACAACATAATTAATATATATTATACACACACACACATATACATATGTGCTGCCAGTGGTGGATTCAAAAGAGAAGCGAGTGCAATAACACAACAACATTCTGGTTCTATTGTCACTGTAAAAGCTGGCAGTACTATATAGGCAGATGCATCACTATTTAAGAACTAATTTTACCAGATTTTCAACTTCAGCACTCTGTCTGACACCCCACTGGAACGTTCCCATAATTGTAATTGCATAAGACAAAGCCAACCCGACCTGTCCCGCATCAAGACCTGCAAAAATTAAAAAAAAAAAAAAAGGTTTGCATGCATATCATGTTGCGCCACAAAATAAAACAATTTATTTAAACAATCTGAAATTCAGAATGTCACAAAGGTGGCATTTTCACTCTGCCGTGTCCACTAGACGCGGGATAGCTGAACTGCAACAATTGGATGCCTGAAATATGTTATTTTACAAATAACCTAACTGCCATATTGTAAATAGTGTTTAAGTTGAATTGAAACAGCAACAGGGGAAGGAGAAGAAAGCAAATTAAGTTTATGTTGTCTAGCAGAGGGGCACGTACTGCACAAACACACATCTCTATAGCCTCACAACCTTCACAAAAGCGGGAAGTCTGGATCTAATCTGGATTCGAATGCCAGGGGAATGCTACATATCAGAATGCATAGTGGTTACTGTGGAAGAGAGATAATGGTCTGAGGCTGGTTTTCAGGGTTTGGGCCCCTTAGTTCCAGTAAAGAGTAATGTTAATGCTACAGCATACAAAAGACATGTTAAACAATGCTATGCTCCCAACATTGTGGGAACAGTTTGGGGAAGACCCTTTTCTATTCCAGCATGACCGTGCCCCAGTGTACAAAGCAAGGTCCATACAGACATGGTTTCAAAAGTTTGGTGTGAAGAAACTAGAGTGGCCTGCACAGAGCCCTAACCTTAACCCCACTGAACACCTTTATTGTGAATTAGAATGCCAATGGTGAGCCAGGCCTTGTCATCCAACATCAGCACCTGACCTCACAAATGCTCTTTTGGCTGAATGGGTGCAAATTCTCACAGAAACACTCCAGAATCTTGTAGAAAGCCTTCCCAAAAGAGTGGAGGTTGTTACAGCCACAAAGGACAAGGGGCTCATATTAATGCCCACGGTTTTGGAACAAGCACATATAGGCGTGATGGTCAGGTGTCCAGTAACAACACATTAAAGACAGAGTTTATTGAACTCTTTCACTTCTTGTTGACACGGGGAATTTGTCTTAGCAATCATAAAATTCTGCTAAAATCCTGGGCTTGGAGCACGTAACGTTCCGCTTTAACCCTGAACTTCTGACAAATATTTTCTAATAATGTATCATAATAAAGTCATGTGTTACTCACAACAACGCTTTACAACAACTATTGCAATTTAAAGTCATCAATGAGTTGCTTTATCAATGTTATGAAAAAATTCCCAAAAGGAAATACAAACCATCAAGTGCAAATATCATGCAAGAAGATGATAAAGCATGGTTTGGTCAAAACTAGTTTTCCGCTTCTCAGTGTTTGACTCCCGACTCCTCCAGGTCAAAGGAGTGGGGGTTCTAACATGTCCCAATCCCCACCCATGTCCCCCCTAAATGGGTGTGTGCCCAGCAAAGTCAGAGGCACCTGATACCAACGTCAGTGGGACATCCTGGCCACATCCCGAAAGAGGTGCTCCAGGTAGCCGGAACCTAAGTACCCAGGTATGGTCATGTCTCATAATTCCATGCCCCAAATTATTACCATATGTACTCACTTTTAGCAAGAATTAAAGACCCAAAAGCGATGGCTATAACAAACAAGGCACAGATGGCATCCAGACGCACTGCAAGCCAGCGGGATGTCGTCAGAAACAAAAACCAGGCTTCTAAAAAAAAAAAAAAAAAAAAAAGGTTGTACATGTTAACGAATATAAAAGGGAGCATGCACAAACTAAGCATCCATTTATTTTCTTACGAAAAATAATGATTTAGATGACAGTTAACTTGAACAAATGGATGTCATCTGTATTTCATATGCATCTGTATTTCAAAGGCCTTAGTGTTTATATTCATAGAATCACGCCCTTTGGAACAATAAAACAAAATAATAATTTTAAAAATAATTATATTGGATGTTAGCGTTTATTTATATGTGAAAGTTCCAGAAATATAAGTAGCCCAGCAGATTTTATAATTTAAAATGGTTTAAGACAGAACAAAGTAATCCGGATAAAAATAGCTGAAAGCTTATTTTACAAGAAAATCTAGAACTTGACGGCAGAGAAAAGCAACTCTGCCTGTCTTTTCTGATGTTGGTTCAAACCTTAAACACTCTTTGGTCTTGCATTAGTTTCAAGACAGCCATATTCTTATCCCATTCATGTTTAAAGGCTCCTCACTGAATTACCCTCTACCATGTCTGCTGGGAGGATTTTCCACTTAACCACCACCCTCTCAAAGTGTAAAACTACAAAGGCAATGTTAAGCAGAATTTCCTCTTAATAGTACATTGGCACCTAGAGATTTGAAAACAAATCTTCAACCATAGCCTATAAAATATCATCAAATAGTATTCACTAAAAGTCAAGGCATTACGATGGCGCACAAAAACAAAAAAATGGTTGGGCTGCTCACACACACTCAACAATACTCCCTGATATGTCACATAATATTAAGGTACAGCATTCTGGAACTGAACAGAGAGCAATCTGGTTGAGCATGCATGTGTGCAGTGCCTAGACAGCCATATTGGAATGCCATAAGAACCAGCACCATTTAGGTAATAATGAAGTCTTACAGTTGCGCAATGTATTTGTTTGTAATTTAAGTTTGTATGACAGCTTGACTAAGCCCATTCGGATGGAATGGAGTCCACCGATGTACCGATAAATTAAAATAAAGGACTACAAATAATAGATATAGTTACAAGTCAATGTAACAAGGTAGACACACCTGAGTGAAGATCTTGTTGGGCATCAAATAATTCCTGGAAACGCTGTTCTGCTTTAAAGGCTCGTATGGTCCATAGACCTTGGAGGGAAGATGACAAGTGGGAAAACACTGGACTTCGAGCTGGGGGAAAAAAAAAAAAATACATATTATATTATAAAATATATATATATATATATATATATATATATATATATATATATATATGTATATATTGTACTAACCATAATGAGATGTTCCACAATGCATTTTAATTTATAGTTGTGTGAAATAGAAAGTACACCTTTTTGAATTTTATGGTTTTACACATCAGGACATAATCATCTGTTCCTTAGGACGTCTAAAAACATTAGGTAAATGCAACTTCGGATGAACAACGAGTGACATATTACACCATGTCATGATTTATTCAACAAAAATAAAGCTAAAATGCAGAAGCCATGTGTGAAAAAACTAAGTACACCCTTACTGCTTCCATGGGAATTAAGATGCTAAGCAGCAGACAGGTGCTGCTAATCAAATGCCCTTGATTATAATTGATCATTACTAATTGTCAGCACACTAAAGTTTTAGCAGTTTGCTGGTCTGGAACATCCAGGTGTGTGTTACCACAATGCCAAGGAGGAAAGACATCAGCAATGATCTTAGAGAAGCAATTGTTGCTGCACATCAATCTAGGAAATGGAATTTTCAAACAATTCAAAGTCCATCATTCTACAGTGATCAAGATTATTCAGAAGTGGAAAACATTCAAGACAGTTGCCAATCTTCTCAGGAATGTCAAAGCAAATTCACCCCAAATGTCAGATCATGCAATGCTTAGAGAAACTCAGGAGTTACATCTCAGGCTCTAGAGACCGTGGCATATTAAATGTTAAAGTTCATGACTTGTTTGGAAGGGTTGCCAGGAGAAATCGTCTTCTCTCTAAAAATAATATGGCAGCGTGGCTTAGATTTGCAAAGCTGCATCTGAACAAGACTTCTGAATTAATGTCCTTTGGACAGACGAGACCAAAGTGAAGATGCTTAGTCATAATGCACAGTGTCAAGTTTGGCGAAAACCAGACAGCACAAACACCCGATACCAACTGTCAAGCATGGTGGTAGAGGGGTGATGATTTGGGCTTGTTTTGCACCCACAGGACCTGGGAACCTTGCAGTCATTGAGCATGAATTCCTCAATACCAAAGTATGTTTAGAGTAAAATGTAACAGGGCAATAATCTCAAGCACACCAGCAAATCCACAACAGAATGACTGAAAAAGAAAAGAATCAAGGTGTTGCAATGGCCCAGTCAAAGTTAAGACCTGAAATGCTGTGGTGGGACCCTAAGAAAGCTGTGCATAAACAAATGCCGGCAAACCTCAATGAACTGAAAAAATTTTGCAAAGAAGCGTGGGCCAAAATTCCTTCACAACAATATGACAGACTGATAAAGCCATAAAGAAAACGATTACTTCAAGTTAGTGTTGTTAGAAGTGGTTCCGCAAGATATTGAATCACAGTTTTTCACACATGGCTTCTCCATTTTGGCTCTCTTTTTGTTGAATAAATCATGACAAGGTGTAATACGTCATGTGTTGATGTTCATCCGAGGTTGTATTTACCTAAGTTTTAGACCTGCTAAGAAACAGGTGATTGTTATTATTTCTCGATATGTAAGCCCATAGTATTCAAAGAGGGTGCATTTTTTTCACATGACTGTATTTTAGATATCTTTTTTATTGTGCATTGTAAATATCTGTAAAACTAAAGCTATAACAACTATCTTGAAACTCATGCTCTTACAGCAATCAACACAGCTAGTCAAATCTCAAAATATCCATTTACTGGCTAATTCCCAAGTGCTTTCTTATTGTGTTTACTTTACTACATACACACACATATAATTGTTCATACTGTATGACAATTCCTTTAGAGAACAAATGCTTCATTTCCCAAATATTTAACAATTCAGTAAAACACATAATTGGGTTTCAGATTAAAAAAAAAATCAAAAATATGCATGTAATAGAAATCCACTCTAATATTATACCAGTTTTTTTTTTTGAACTGCACATTCCTGATTGGTGGCACCGATTAGTTATGCAGGTTTTTCCAATTTACAGAGATCCCACTGACTAATGTTTACATCAAAATAGTTCTGAAGCAATGATATCTAAAAAAAGAAGTGCATTTGTATAACTATAATGTTTTTATTTTTAGAAAATTAATAATTGGATTAAATGATGATCTCCAATAATTAGTCATACGTTAATGTGATATTTGTTTTGGGACTGGGGTCATTTTTTCATATCCCTATCAATGGGCTGTTCATTCACGATCAGAGCGCAAGATAACAGATTAAGGGAGCAAAAAAAGACCCTAAAATGGCAGCACCATTCATGGAGTATGCTGCCATTTCTTTATTAAGTGTACGCTACGCTTAGAGAACATTTACCAGACCCCAGCCATAAATGAACTTAGAAGTAATTACTCCCAGTGTTCTTTGTTATAGGCTGACATGATTGTTGCTACAGCGCACCAACATCACATTTAAAATGCAAGCCTTTTTTCTGGTAATTTACTGATAAGCGGGCATTATTTTTATATCAATTGTGAAGTTTGAGAAATCTGTCACGTATGGTTAAATGGTTGTTGAATTTGAGGGGAGAACAGCAATTCATAATATTCTGAGTGTGTCCTTATTGTGAGTGATGTTCATTCTCCCACATTAATGGCATATAAAAAGACAGCAAATGGCTGTGCCTATCAGCAGGTATGACAGATGTACAAAAGGTGCATTATATAGCTCTTTCAAGCTACAGTAGCTCTCTCCCTTTCGTCTTTTATTCCCCTTTATTCAATGGTCACTTTCGCATAGAAAATAAATGTCACCTAACATGATCTACACAACACAAGGCACGTCAATCATTTCACTTTAAAGGATACCGAACATTATTTGTTGTTTAAAAGTGGACTCTGGTCACACTGTATAGAGCTACATGTTATCTCTAATTTTATAAACCTTGTGCAAAAGATCTAATCAAACAAAGTTATTAGATTGCACAGGATGTACACAAGCTCTTTGTAGTTGGGGAGCTGTCACTGCTAACTACCAATTTGCACAGGACAACCCCAGCCTTATTTTTGTTTAATCTATATAGGAGCATGTAAATAAGCCCAATTATTCTTTAGTTACTGGAGTTAAAAAGTACTGCATGTAAAGGGAGCATACCTCAATACGCTTCTCGTACATGATCAGCAGAACTCCTATTTTAGTCAACACGTGCTGAATGTCCATTAAAATCAATGAGAGCGGCAATAGCCAATCACATGTATGTTTTCTGAACACTTGCTGATTTAGATCTAATGTCGATGAGAATGCTACTGAGCATGTTACTAATAATTCCTGGATCTAGAAGAGGCCACCGCAAGATTACTAAAATGTGACTGTATAACTAAAAAATAAATAAATAAATAGTGCATGCTCCAATATGCATTTAGTAAAATACACTGAAGTCTATGCATAATGAACTCAATACAACAAAATTTTGGGGGGACCAGACTGTATATTAAAGGAAAACTTTGGTTGAGGTTTAATTGGCTAACTACAGACTCAAATCGACCTCCCCCATCCCCCTCACCACTGATATTGGAGAACAAAGACCAGGCATCAGTGGAGTAGATATCCTTAATTTTGACCATGTTTGGCTAAGAAACCCCTGTCTACAACATTAGATATTCTGAGATATTCCCTTCTTGAAAAGAGCAACTTCTTGTGTGATATTTTTTGTTAGTTATGTGCCAAATGAGTACAGGGTATCAAACCCAGATTTTATTCCTTTGTGTTGTCTTCCCAAAATCTATTTTTTAAGGGAAGGGACATCTATTATTGTAAAAGGTTGGGGCTGCCCCAACCACCTTTGGATTTGTAAAGGAAAACCAGCTTGTGAGATGTTCTAGGTGGCCTGCATAAGAGACTTCGTTTTGCAGATCTGATAGAGGACTCTTGTGGTGAGGGCCATTAATTTATGATGAAAATTGTCATATTCAGTTAATACACAGCTTCATCTCATTTGTTTTTTTTAATGTCCCATAGCAAAGGAGTCATAAAAACACACTTACTTGTTGATTCAAGGCGTTTAATATCTCTGGATGTTTCGAGGAAATACCTCCTCAGAAAGAAGAATATAAGAACAAGAGGAAGTAGGGGAATTAAAATCCAAGGAATGACTGACACCGCTACCGCTATCACTCCTAAAATCTGGAGCAGCACCTGGAAAGAAGATTAGAAAAAATTCACATATAAGATATGGTTAAATTATGTCAATTAAGAAATATTATCTAGGCATGAAAGTAATTTTCAGCATTTATGCCATTCTTTGTACCTCAACTGCCCCTGTTTCTATTGTTTCAGCCCCGATGACTCTCCTCATCATTTTGGCTGAGGATCATGTGACACATTGGATCAAGTGGGCCCCTTTTATTTAATTGTTACACATTGATAAGCTGTTTATGTTCAGCTACATGAGCTGACGATTTTAAGTCATCAACCCAATGCTCACAAACAGGAATCACGGCTTTTATTTCCATATTCACCTTTTAAAACAAAAATTTTAGGTCTTCAAATCCTACATGTAAAATGTATATACCTGTACATTATATTTTTTTGGCTCATAATTAATATGCATGATTTGAACAGGACATGCCCTGCGAGCGGCTTAGCTTCATCAGGTTAAAACAAATGAATGCCAAAGAATGTTTATCCATATATAAAGCAATGCACTGTAACATGACGTTCAAGCCCATCAACTGTCCGCTATGGAGATGTGACCAATAAATACTCCAATAATATAGTAAAAAGAATCAAGTGCTATCATTTACTATCACTGAGTGCAGAGATGGCTTTATTTTGCCCCCGAGTGCCTCGATTAGCCTCTTGTTAACTTTTAATAGTACTTTTGTCATTCACATGCTGAGAATGACAAATTAGCACTGTGAATACAAGCAAAAGAAAGCATTGAGGGTTTCTAACTGATTATCTGCCATATTGCCACTGTCTTTTGAGATCTTTTTGTGGACAAAGGTTTCAAGGAAAAGGAATCAGACAGCTGTTGACCTCATAATGTCTTTAGGTAGACCAACATAGCCCCCCACCCCCCCCCCAAATGTAAATGGAAAACTGGGGTTTTGTATAGAAGTTTTACTGCCTTAACTTGTTTCACAAAACTAGTGTTACGTTTTTGCACACGTGGAATTGATAACACCGGACACTGAGTAGGAGAGCTTTGTTCTAGAAGAACAGGGGCTAAGGTAGGACCTTTTCCGTATGCATCACATACTACAAAACTCTTAAGAATGTGGCTCTTTTTCAGTTTCGGGTCACTGGCACATAAAATGGTATATTTAGGTGGTAATTGTTTCTACGTGGATGCAGACGCTAATTATATATTACAACTTGATAACTCTTATAACAGACTGTGTCAAACAACAGGAAGTATCAGTTAAAAGAAGTTCCCTATTGTTTAATACCGGCATCACATGACGAAAAAACCATACGCGTTATCACAAAATATATCTGTCCACCGAAGGCCCTTTTATTTTCATAGTTCATTAGTGGGGCGTTTAAAGGAATGCTCGCAGTCCCAAAAGAATAACCAGGACATTGAGTGAAAGCAGAATTCATGTAACAGAACGCCGAGGAAAACAAAATGACAAAAGTCATTGTTAAGACAAAATTCTTTCTACACACTTTCCCTGACATTTCCACACAATAAAATTC
Organism: Spea bombifrons; assembly: GCF_027358695.1. Taxonomy (NCBI): domain Eukaryota; kingdom Metazoa; phylum Chordata; class Amphibia; order Anura; family Pelobatidae; genus Spea; species Spea bombifrons. The sequence goes on along the minus strand of NC_071088.1, from coordinate 99,167,318 downwards.
AAGGGTCAGTGATAATGAAACAAGGCAAGGCAGTTCCAGTCTTTTGCTTCTATGAAAGAGAATGACCTCAGCTATTATTTCCATCTTGGGCACTTTTTGTCCTTAATGTCCAGATGTAAGAGCCATTCTTTGAAATGAATGACTGGGGGACACCTCCTTTACATTTTCCTTCCCCATGGTGTTTTCACTTCATAAAGCTGCAGTCAATGCATTTTGTGTGTGGTGAGATGGAGGGGGGACAGTGCAATCAGTGGTGGTCTGCACCACAGACATCATTGGTGGTTCAAGTAGTCCCAGGATTACGCTTTTGTGTGCAGTGAAAGAATCTGAAAAGTCAGTTCTTTAAAATTAGTCAAGCTGTTGATTTTAAGATAAAGGCTTTTTAGATCTGCTTTCTTTAAAGAAAGAGGATCTCTATGTTCATGAGAACAGATGCAGGAACAACAGGCATTTCGTACAGGACCGTTCTCTTGTATTTATTTTTTACTTTTTTTAAAAATTATTGTTCTTTAATTTAGGAAGTAAAAAAGAGCAAATCTAAATCAATTTATATAAACGATAAAACCCAATTAGGAGAGTGTTAAAAAGTTCCAGTGGAAAATAGTAATGTGAGGGCAAATGGTGGGAAGATTCCATTGGTTGTTATGGTGATTGGGCCAACTTGTCTCCACATCTAGCTAACCTTGGAAATGCTAGCTAAGTTAGAGATTATCTGAATACTAAAGAAATATTAATACAGTAACAGAAATAAAATAAGGAATACCAATATAAGGTATTCCTATGGAAATAAAGAACCTAGTCTACAGCAGTGTTTAATATTTGATAATGACATCCCGGATGCGGAATTCAATTTTCCACCTATTTACTTGGGAATTTAATTAGGCAACCCAAAGTTACACACATGTTTTAGGTATTTTCAAAGCTTCCCAGCACGATTAGTGTTAATGAATAAACCATTCCGATCCGGCAGTCATTTTCCTTTCATGTATGGTATGTACTGTGATCATAACAGTGAACGCCCTAGTTTTTCACAGGTCGCGACTGAATATTGGTCCAGTTGGCAACCACCTTTTCCGCAGTTACTTCTGAAGTCTATTTACACATCTCATCTGAAGAAAGGTGCTAATTAAAGGGTCCACCCCTTCTTGGTCATCCAGTGATACTTGCAGAACTAGTGTGTGATAACCTTTATAAATAGGTATACCTAAACTAGGTGACCATCTTGGCTTGACTGTAAAATATTGTTTACAATATAAAAAACTAATTGACTCAAGAATAGCTACAGAGCATTTTTTTTTTTGCTGAAAGTGTTAAATATACAAAAAATAACTAAACTTCCATATAATGATCATCTGGTGGTTATGTATAAAAGTTTTACTTTTGTAACTGCCTGAACTGGTTTCACAAAACAACAGTGTTACATTTTTGCACACGTAGAATTGCTAACACCAGGCATTGAGTAGGGGAGCTTTGCCCTAGAAGAACAGGGGCTAACCAAAAGGTAGGACTTTTTTGTATGCATCACATACAACAAAACTCTTAAGAATGTGGCTCTTTTTCAGTTCCAGGTCACTTGCATGTAAAATGGTATATTTAGGTGGTAATTGTTTCTACGTGGATGCAGACGCTTATTATATTACAACTTGATAACTCTTATAACAGACTCTTTGGTAGATAACACAAACTGTGGCAAACGACAGTTAAAAGAAGTTCCCTATTGTTTAATACCAGCATCACATGACGCTATCACAAAATATGTCCACGGAAGGCGCTTTTATTTTCATAGTTCATTAGTGGGGCGTTTAAAGGATTGCTCGCAGTCCCAAAAGAATAACCAGGACATTGAGTGAAAGCAGAATTCATGTAACAGAACGCCGAGGAAAACAAAATGACAAAAGACAAAATTCTTTATACACACTTCCCCTGACATTTCCACATTTTGGCACATCCACATGAATATCGAAACGCTCAATAATTACATTTTTGTGTAATAAAATACTATTCCAGACCTACACAAGTGCATGACGATAACCATGAATGGAGTGTTCCCCACAGAATGCAGAGTGATGTTATTGGAAGGAAGCTCTTTCCTTTTGATTTGCTATTATCCCATATCAAACCACTCCAAAGTGCTGAGCTTTGCTGTTAGGCAGGATTTGTATACTGGCATTGAGGGGGGGGGAAACACTGCCAATACAGTGTATTCTCCAAGAGTTGAAAGTGACCCTAAGTCTACCTCCCAAAAATGCACTTCTTAAATGCAAATCCTCTCCAGAAAGGCTTCACTACAAAGAATGAGATGAACCAGTCACTGCATTGTTTATCAAGTTTCACTTGATTCTTCCTGACAACCATTTAAACAATGAATGTTGGGTTATATCCCTCAAAGAAACGGCGACAATGCTGGGGATCAGAGCCTTTATATTTGCTTAATACTCTTTAAAAGGGAGAAACTATTTCTTCCTGAAGGGATTAGAGGTCGTCTTATAAAAGACACCTGCAAACAAAAAGATCTTTATCATAATTGATATTGCTGTTGTAAAAAAAAAAAAAAAAAAAAACAGATCTGAAATGATACAAGGATTCGGCATGTAGCACGACTTGGCACAGAGTACTGGCTGAGAGGGCTGATGTTCACACTGTTGCTATTTGGCTAATAAACAGTAAAGATAAATAGATTTGATAAATCTCAGTTGTCACTTCAGACAAAGCAATACAACAGCATTCAATGTTTGCACACATGTCATAGGACTGTGTGGAAGGCTCCAGCATTGATCATGTAATACATTCTTAGATGCCATCGCATAATGAAATCACCAATGTTATTAAATAAAACAAAAATGCATGTTCCTATACACACACACACACTTCTGAAAGCAAAGACTACAATGCAGATAAAGAAATTGACGCAGAAATAAAAGTTCTTTAAGATTTGTTGCCCTTTGCTTGGTCCAGACAAGAATGTCAACACTTTTTTCCTTTTTTAGTGCAACATATCCATTTTGTTTGGCAAACTTGTGGCTAATTACCAATTAAATTATAGCGCTTATTCATAAATCAGAAAAATTCATTTTTAGTCAACAAATTTCATTTTCTGTCCTTTTCAGTTCTGTCCCCATTCCTCCAATCAAAAGCTCCGCTATTGTGCGGAAGTTTGCCAGGAGGCCACAATAATGAAGAAAGATTTGCAGAGGAGGAGAGTTTCTCCATCTCTCTTTTTCAGTGAATCCGCATTATTCTGGCCTCTCTGTGCACTCCCCTAAAAGGGCAGAGTCATGGGGACAGCTCTTTTCCGGAAGTTCACGCGAAGGCCATGTCCATGGAGAAGTAGGCGAAGAAAGAAGACAGAAGAGCAAGAAGGGGAGCTATGCGGCAAGGAAACAGGGTCACATTCAGAGAGCCTGTGTGCGTGACAGAGTGGGTGAGAGTATAAACCAATGAAATTCAAATACAAATTAAGAGCTTTTTGTTTCATTGGGGATCCCCCATTTTTTAGAGATTCATAGAAATAGCCAAAATTGGCAAATTTCATTAACATGGAAATCTGTACGAATTCGAATGCACAAGTCTAGTGTGCACTATAACATTTCAAATTGGTGCTAGTACTAAATGTCATGACACCCATAGCATTAAATACAATATACTTATGTGAAAGCCTATTCTGTATTAATTCATAATGAAACATGGGAACAAGTAACTTTTTGAGGTAATCATTTTACAGCCAGGTTAGTTTGTGAATGCATGTGTCAAAGGTATGTAAATAATTATGGTATAGAAAACTTTTTCAATAATATCCTCATATACTTGAGTGCCATGAGTCAATATTTTAAAACTATCATACAAAGCACAGGCAAAACAGTGAAAGCAAGTGATCAGTTGGCTAACTACTGGATGGCAGCAATTTCTGAACCGCTCCATGTATCTAACCTGAACTTCTTTTGCAGACCAGTAGTACTTGCAAATGTCCAGCTGTGCATAACTTCAACTTATATGATCCTCTACCAGATGGCCTTGGATCCACCATATGAGAATTGTGAGTATCCTATGCCATCCTGAGGACCAACAAGATCAATATAGCCTCTTCGGTGCCAACTGGGATGTAGAGGGCGTCATATCCGGTGCTCAGATGCAACCAGAATGTGAGAACCGTGAAGGAGGACCAGAAGAGACCTGTCAGTGGCCAATAACCCAGCGCATGGTACACAGAGCAGTCAAACAGAGCACAAAGTCAATTCTTAACACAAGCTGGGTGAAGATACAAGAGAAGGAGCAAGGTCAAGGCAAGCTGGTTCAAGACAACAAAACATCAGCAAGCCCAAGGAAGGCCAGGTCAGAACAGCAAGGACAACTTACAACTGGAGCAGATCACAGGAGAACACCACAAAAGGGTACCATCTAGCTGGGATGAGAAGGGAAAAATGTGGTCATGTGACCTGAATAACACTGGTGTTGCTGGAGGAAGTCATCCGCAGATAAAATAAGGTCAGGGAGCCTTAATCTTGTGTGTGTGTCACGGCATATAGCGGGGGAAGTTGCTAGGAGTTCCTTTCTCTTGGGGAGACTGGGGAATCTGCCACCCAGCACGTTACAAGGAATACACAATAAGTTTAGCGAGAAAGCCCCCTCTACTGTCCATGTTTGGTGCCAGTTTTGCCTAAACTCTTGTGCACAGGAAGTGGCTGGTGGTAAGTATGTACGCCTGACCACTACTTAGGAGATGAGTAGATAGTTGGGGGACTGGGAAAAAGCACAAATGCACAGAGGATTCTCATGAAAAAACCCTAAATGTTTGCTGAATGTCACCTTTTAAGTTAATATATAGATTTACATGCATTTGATGGCTGCAGCGCGCCTTTCATTTTTTTCAGGTTCATATGAATAATCTTTGGACATTGTTTTCCTATTGAACAAAAGGATAAACCCCCTCTACTTGAACCATCACATGTCTAACTTTAGCCAAAGTCAATTAGAGTAACAGCGTGACAAGACAATATCTTCAGTGCTGCAATTTTAATTTATAATCTTTAATAAATTCATGTGTAATAAAAGAACATCCTCCCCACCTATTTGGTTATTTAACATAACACCTTTAAAACTTTTCACTCCTTAGAAGGCATAATTAGCAATGGATTTACTGCACGCATACACGACCCAACCCACCATACTCCACCTGTAACCCTTGAGCTTCTGCACTCACAATGCAATGCACTCAATGTAACAGCGGCAGCAAAGAAGTTAATAGGTGTGGTGACTAACTGCATTATGAAGCTTACATTCTACACATATTTACATTCTAATTGTTCTAAATCTACTTGTACAGGTTAATGATACATATGTTGTGTGCATAAAGGTTGGAACAAGAACAGCAGCAAACGGCTTTATATTATAATACCTTTGATCTCTGACAATCTTCTTGGCACATAAATCTTTTGTCTCTTTAGAGATTATTATCTTGAGTTACTGTTTTTCTTTTATTCACATTAAGACAGTATTATTATTACCTTATTACTGCTAATCTGTCCCTTTTTACAAAGAACCACTCCTGTTTTTTTGTTCAAAAGGTGCAGAAAACGGTGGCTTTGCAAAGCCAACATACGTGTAGAATTTGTTTAAACCGTGTTATCGTTCCGTGAGAGCTGAATGTTTCTGCGAGGCCGTAATGTTTCACAATGTATCGCTCTGCTTGCCAGAATGCTCCGAGGCAATCCAGCATAGAGAAAAGGCAATGGGAAAAAAGTCATGTTTCAAATGTTTAAAGAAGTGGTATTAAGCTGCATCGCCACTCCTATTACTACTTTACAAGCAGTCATTATTATAACCCTCCTTGTGAACAATTAATTAATAAAATTATTTTTGTGGACTCCTAAGTTAACTCCTAAGTTAATATGGTACAGCGTTTACTTATATGGTGTTATTACTGTTTTGGGGTTTTGTTTTGTTTTGTTTTTTTAAAACCTTGTTGGTAATGGATTCCTTTAACAAAACAGTGAACACTACATAGATATATGATAATGAAAGATGAGAAACAACCGACACAACTGTGCCCCATATATTATTATTTATTCTTTTTTTCTTTACATGAAATAGGTAATATGAAATCTATAATTAAAGGTTTACAGAATTTTAAAGTTACTTTATTTTGATAAAAATAAAATGTTCCCGTGTGTGTGTGTGTGTTTGTATATATATATATATATATATATATATATATATATATATATATATATATATATATATATATATATATATATATTGTATAAATACACAGGTACAGTTAAAAATGTATATTACCTGCATGAAATCCAAAAATGTAAAAGGAAGCAAGTCATCCAGGTGTCCAATATCTTTGGAGAAACGGTTCAGAATCCTCCCTGAAAGAAAGCACAAGACAAAAAAATAAATACATAAGACAGCGCTTAAATGCCAAAGCTGAAATTCAATGCTTCCTTTTCAGCTACTTCTTTTTCTCACCAGGCAGTGTATTATGTTCCAATTCAGAAATAACCCGAAATAAAGCACCAGGGTCTACGTGCATTCACTCCCAGGGAGCGCACATTCAAAGGAATCATATACAGTATAGAACTGAAAATAAACTCAAATTACAGCTTCCTTACTAGGCTTTTCCAATCAATACCGTTTTAACACTATGCCTGAATCAGTGAGCATGCTTTGTAAACAGAGCACTTTAGGCATTAATGGCCCACATGCACTAAGGAGCAACTACCAGTGAGACTGCATCACAATCAGGTAAAGGGCAGTAAAAATAAATACTAAATAACGTCTACAGGTATCTGTGACATCTCATCCACGTGCAGCAAAGAACATTACAATGGTAAACGTATGCAATGTATGACCACATTTTGTCCTGCAACAGAAACTTGATGTAGTTTCTTCAAGGACATAACTTACACATTAAACAGTACACAAGGCATAGCATAGCACCTGATGATGCGGAGAGGCTTTGGGGTTAGGTGTCCTGCAACAGACAAATGCCCTGTGAGATTGTTTTGGGATTGATCCCTGGTAGGGATCATGAGTCTATTTTTTCCCCCCAAGCATTTCCAGTTACCCAGTAACATTCTGGGATGATCCACAGTTCCAATACATACAGCAGATACATTTTACAACTTGGTCTGACAGCAGGATTTCATCACACTCTTTACCAGGGTAATATGGTAAAGTAATGGAAATTTGCATGAAATTACCTAGCCATGCCATTGGAGAAGGTGTTAGAAAAATGCTTATGTTATCATAAATATTATTGCTGACAAAGACAGTAGAAAATGTCTAGTCTATGATATATCACGAGTTGCGCCAACATATCTACTAAGAGGCATAACCTGCTTAAAAAGTAACCAATCAGAATGATGCATGCAATTAGAAGCAGATAAGAAGTATAAGAAGTTATATAAACCATGTAATCCAAATATGTAATTAGACAACGCTTCAACTTTTGTGTGTTGTGTGCCTTGTCTCGATTATGCGCATAATCTAAATAAAGAAAAAACTTTTTCTGAGGAGAATTCGACCATTAATTCAACCAACAGAAGGTCAGCACTAAAAAAAAAAACAACCTTAAAATGGAATTTAAAATAAAATGAACACAGATGACAGGTTTCAGTGCTGGATTCAGTTACATTGCAGTTTATGTTGTTAGTTATTGTTTGAAGGGAAATCCATAACATCGACAAAACGGAAGAGTTGGCCAAAAGATGTTTTGGCAGGCGTAGATAGATCAAACATACCATACATTCAAGCAGAAGCTGATTTTACAGACACAATTTAAAAAAAATTCTAGCATGTATTTTTTTTTTATCACATTCATTACTTTGTAACAAACTCCATTATTTTCCTAGTCTACCTGAAAATAAGTAAGGAAACAATATATTTGGTGCTTTTTATGCTTTAAGAAAACATAGAAATACAGTTTTCAAAAGAAACTGAAAAAAGACTTAATTTGACGCGCACTTGAAGCTTCACCAGAATGAGATAAGTTTAATAAAATCAAAGTACTGGATCACACTATTTCTTCAGGGTTGTAGAATTGCTAATTGAATGGCAAAAAAAAAAAAAAAAAAAAAAAAAAAAAAATCGAGCTTAACTCTTTAAAATGTAATTTATACCTGTACCTATCAGACATTTTCTGGGATTAAAAAGAATACCTGCAGAGAAAAGCAGAAACACACACACACACATACACACATACACACACGCTTAGGCCTTGGAAGCTTTCTAGAGTATATTCAAATGCACATAAAAAAATTCAGCAAAAATTTGCTCACATTTTGAACTTCAGGAATACAAAAAACACAATTAGAAATCTAAGTGTTATGTTTTACCTTATATGGTACAAGAATATTTACTTTGGAATTTTGGGAATATATGTTAAATATTTAATTTCACCAGCCTTGTTTTTGGGGTTAATAGGAAGGCAATCCGTCCCCCCTTTCTCTTATATACACCCTTATGTAGAAGCAAAGCCATTACACAATAGAAGTTATAGACACAAGAAATACAGTAATGATAGTAAAGATATATCAGCCTGTGAGCAGTTTGCCCAAAGGCAAGTTCCCAAAACACCGCAAAGTTAGTTTTCCTAACTCTTTCACTTAGTCTGTGACTACAGAAGTGTAGTCCTTCACACATTGTACCTCTAATTGTTCTAAAATGAATCTTTCCCTCTATACCATTCTGCTGTCTCTGAAATACAATAAATTAAGGGAAATAACAGTAAAATACTCGCAAGTTCTTGATGCTTATGTCAAAATCCCACTTAAAAATATCAGCCTCTTTGAAATGACATCCGTCAACTTGCTTCCAGATCTCTTTAGAATATAACAAGTAATGTTCCAGACTCTGTCCATAGTGGGTGGTCCAACAGACCCTTTATTTCTTAAGCTTTCATATTTGCTAAATAACAATAAATTTGACAAATAGAGGCAGCACTAAATGAAGAACGCTGACCGGGCGCAGAAAGGAATAAAGAACCGGTCAGTTATAATCAAGATTGATTAGGGGCAGAGAAGCATTCAGTGGGGCAAAGGAAAGTCTGAAAGCTGCTGCTCTTCTATCTTGGATGGATGAGCTCTTACTAAGCAATTCACATTCTAAGACGGCCCTGAACCAGATTTAATGTATGAATGTTACCGGAAAGAAAATCTGCAGTAGAGTCCGATCCAGATTGGGGGGAAAAACCCACATGTGAAAGGTTAATTTTATTTAATGTGCTACTTACATCTCTAACTCAAAAACAAAATCATATGTCAAATGATGCAGCATACCATTAATATGCTATCTACTATATATATATTACGTTTCCTTTTCTACAATATTATATGAAAAAGCCTGTTTGTTTGAATAGCTATTAATCTTAAGGTATCATACAAACAATATTTTACATTTCTTTTTCACATGTGATATTCTCTAACCCAATCACTTTCGTGTCTAATCTAGTATATGACTGCAGCAATACAGTAACATTGTATCACGGATGTTTTGACCGTTAGCCGTAACAGAACATGTCAGGATGCTAATCCATGGACGCTGGCTGCGTCAACCGATGCTGGCCAACCAATAATGCCCTCTTTACCACAAAAGGGTTGCACTAGAGGGATGCAAAGTAGGAGAAATTAAAAGTAGAATTGTCTCACATTCACTGAAATTACTTAATAGATGGAAAAATACATAGAGAAAACTAAAACTGATTAGACGGGCTTTTGAGAAGTCCAAAAAAAGACCACTTTATGTTGCCCTTGCATAGTCAGAGAATGGCTGGAAAAACTAAAACCAGTGCAGATGCCATTCTAGTTATCAAGAATCAGCGGGTTCTAGCATGACAAGTTCTAAATATATTTAAGGCTTAGCCAAATGATACAGAATGTTACTAAAAATTGCTAGAACTGTTTTAAAATAATAACTGGCAGGAGATATAGGATTGACTTGCAAAAGTAAAGCATAGGCCAATCAACAGACCTCTTGGGAATTTCCACATCAGCTGGACAGCTATCAGCTAGGTTCCTTATTGAAACATGAACAGAAAATGTAGTTCATAAATATTATAACTTAATGTCGTAAACACAAAGCTATTCTATTTGAAGCTCCACTCAAAGAATAATGGAACGGTTCTCTCGATAAATGCCAATCCTGTATAAAAAAAAATAAAATAAAAAAGGATCATGGGAGTTGTAGTTCTTGTAGTTGTAGAACTTTTCTGAGTCATATTGTGAATGCCAAGTATGGTACCTTTGGTAACATTCTCCTACAAGTAACTAGCTCATGACAAAAGATGTGTATCAAATAACATTAAATAAAATTGAAATACACACTGTTCTTAGATTTCTCTGCTGTAATTAAATAGTTGTTCAACGTCAATTAATCATAGTTAAATAAGAGGCCTGTGAAAGACAGGCTATGTACACATCCAAGACTATTTAATTCTCAAATACTTTGCAGTATCTAAGTTAAACAATGATTCATTAAACCTCCCTTGCTACACAATGGAGAGGCTAAACCTAAAGTGAATGACTCGAAAATCTTTTGTTCATCAATAAAAGACTTCAAACCACTGTGTGTATTATTCTTTCCATGCTAACACTGAAAAAATACTTTAATAGCGTGAACTGAAATGTGTTCAGGTGCTCGTCATCCATTTTCATTCTCACAGGTGTTTTTCGGTCGTTTGCAGTCAATTTGTTAAAACCTTTTGATCTGCGTATGAAATTGCCCGACGTTGTACCACACCTGTGCTTTTTATTGCTGTAAATCCAAAAGCTTACTTTGTTGCCCAGTGCAAGATTAAATGACGTTATATTTCCACTTTAGCTTCCAAACACTGTCTTTAGATTTTGAATTGGTACAATAACATTATTAAACTAACATTTAATTTGGTTAAAAAAAGCTATTAATTTACATAAAGGATCATAGTATGTGTGCGCATGTTAAAAAGTTCGGGGTCACTTAGCTGTTTTCATGGAAAAGAAGAAAAAACTTTCTAGGTTTGCCAACATCATTCCTAAAGTGTTTTCAAATGATGAATTAGCCTTTTAAAGTTATCCTCAGATTAGCGAACACGAGGTGCCATTGGAACACAGGAATTAAGGTGCTTTTCTTTCAAATACAAGGACATTTCTAAGAGACCTTAAACTTTTGAACTGGTGTATATATTATGCATGTATATACAGGTATATCTATATCTGTCAGATTTTAAGGATGAGAAAGAGGACATTCATGTCCTACCAGATTACACAACACACATTCACCTTACACTTCTTCCTGAGTGGCAATACCAAAGTGCAATATACACTCACTGGCCACTTTATTAGGTACACCTTGCTATTACTGGGTTGGACCCCCTTTTGCCTTCAGAACTGCCTTCATTCTTCGTGGCATACTTTCTACAGGGTGCTGGAAAAATTCCTCAGAGATTTTGGTCCATATGGACATGATGGCATCACGCAGTTGCTGCAGATTTGTCGGCTGCACATCCATGATGCGAATCTCGCGTCCCACCACATCCCAAAGAATCGAGACCAGGCAACGTTCTCCCAGTCTTCCATTGTCCATTGTTGGTGAGCCTGTGCGGATTGTAGCTTTCACTATAAAGCTCATCGTGTGCAAAATATTCCAAGTATTGTGTGTATGCATCATAAGTACCCCAAATTAAAATAAATTGAAATTCTGGATAAAAAGGCTTCAATTATGATTGCACAACATTTAGATTGTGTCCACAGATTTGCACTTAATGCCATATGCTTGGTCCTATTCTGGTGTAATAAGTGGAACAGTCTGCAAGAATATTCCATTGGTAGCTTCCAAATTTCTGTCTACATGTCCCATACAACAACAAGTTTGTCAAGCAGGCTAATGTACAAATAAAGCACGCCAACAAGAGATAAGACCTACTTATATAGTCATATAAAGGAAACAATCTATGCATGTCGTGTCAAACTGTCACAAGGCCAACTAGATCGATTTTAAAGGCTATATGTGTTTTGTCTGAATCACAGGCTTATATACATGTAAGTTATCATCTTGATGTTACAAGCTGGCATCATGAATGGTTCTCCATAGGAAGTGGCAAAACATGAATTTCATCATTTTATCAGTTAGTTAAATGGTAAGTAGGAGGCCATTTTAGAAAAGAGCAGGTGCTACGCCAGTGCTTTGATTCTAAATGCTTTGTATAAACCTGCAAAAGTGAGATTATGTAGCTAGACAAAAAATGCACAAAAATTGCTTTGTTAAATCTACAGCCTCCACTTTGTCAATAACACCGGTGATCGGGTAGAATGTTTATTGTACGACACAGAGAATGGGAAGAACAAAAACGCTAAAGCAAAGGGTCATTCTCGTTATTCTTACTTATAAACAGGCTTGATTGGTAAAACAAACAAAAACAGACGTGGGTTTGGGTGCATAATAGCAAACACAGATGTGTCAAAATCAGCTTCTTGGCAAACAAAGACTTTTTATCGCGTAAAAAAAAAAAACAGTCATAGCAAATGAAAGAGAAATTGAGGTAGATTATATTCTATACCTCACACAATGTAAAATGTCACTATCCAAACAGACCATACTCAATAATACACAGGTGGTGGTTGGGGAGAAGGGAATAAGTCATGCCTTGTATAAAAAGTAATAGAAGGCCTCCATTAGGCCACAAGTTCGACTTTTTTGTATAGATATAAGTCTCAAAGAGAGTATGGACTCCTACATGGCATTCACTGGCATATACCAAAGCCACTATATCTAAACATTATATTCTTGATTCCTTCTGTAGGGTTTTGTTGCACACAAGAAAAGAACAGAAAAGGAAAAGCAAAGGCAATAAAGCTTAACGCAAATGACGAGGCATTTAAAATATACCAAAACAATGGCATATTGTAACTCATCTGACCCAAAATCATGTGCCATGTCCTCTGGGAATTACCTTCACATTAAGTAAATTGTCCAGAGCGTCTTACAACTCACATTTCTTGGAAGATACACTTTTGAGCTCAGGAGGATGCAGTTACATTGATCTTTTATCCGGCTCTGGCCTCGCGCCATGTCATTTTTATCCTAACAATACTCTGCTAACAAACTGATTAAACCCGAGAATCTCCCTTTTGTCTGCCATTTTCAGAATAATTACCCCAAGAACAGACCCCAGAAAACACACTTCACTTTAGAAACCTTAGCATACCGTTCAATAAGAATTAATATTCCTGACTAATACAGCAATTCTGTTTCTTGGTTACATAGTTAAATTGGTTAGACCCAACCTTTCAAATAGTATTGTTCATGAAGAAAAACACTCAGCGGATACAATTATTTTCTGCGGTAATCCAAGACGGAAATATTTAATTTTATTACTAAGAAATGTTCTTATTGATGGGTTATTGTACCATTTCCCAAGCATGTAGTCAGTCTTTTGTCCCTTTAAATAGTAACAATGCAAAGCAGTCAACGTCCATGGTACTTCTGGTTCCTCCACACATATGATTAAATAGTCATTAACAGAAATACATTCCGTGCACACAAACCTATAATTTAAAGAAAAAAAAACAGCTCCCTAATACATATTTTTACTCTGTTTCCATCAATGCTTGGGAAGCCTATATTGGACACCACCACGGTCAGAATACTTCCCATACTTTTAACACATACCATAAAAAGTCTGGGCAAAACAAATGTCAGGAGCCCGTTTTCCCTCTATATTGATCTCTGTAGGGGCATTCCAAATCCAAACTTCACTATTACCACTGGGTCAACAAACCCCAGGTGCCAGGTCACCATAGCGACAAGGTGCCTGGGGTTTTGGACAAGGAGAAGGAGGTAGCAATGGCCACCATCAGGAAATCCAGGTCCCCATGCCTGGCTGCAGGGGTCCGCATTACCTGACCCCGCGGTGGTAGGGGGGGGCCGCAACGTGGCACAGAGTGTGAGCTGCAGCGGAGACAAGTCTCTTCAAGGTAAGAGGGAGTAGTGCATGTGTTTACTTTGGAGTGGAGTATCTCTAAGTTGGCTACATTTTTCATCGATTTTCCTAAATCTTGGTAACCATCAACTTCCACTTCGCATCAGTTCCTTCCTAGTAAAACGCACTATTCGAATATTTCCAACATCCCCGAGGTTAAGGTCGTTTGCGCAGAGACCCCCTCACCTATCTACCCATTTCATAGCGCTACGGAATATAATGGCGCTGTATAAAAACAAAAATGATCGACAGAGAAAAATGTTTTCTCACTATGCTTTGAGGAAGAACGTCTTCATAAACTAATCCCACTACATAAACAATAGTTAATTTAGTCGTAAAGTATATAAAACTGTCAAAAGCTAAGTAGAATATAATTACTAGCATGCGGATGCTACGGGTGATGCATTTATAGTCGTTTACAGTCACTAAGTTTTATAGCATAATTATACATATATATTATACATATACATGCAATGGCCAATTAAGGCCTCTAAAAATGTCACTTTCGAGATAATTACGCTTTCAAACGAACATAATAAAAATGGTGTAAATATACACTCATGTAAATCTCCATCTGCCTTTGTATTAAAAACATGGAAGGAAGTTAGGAGTGTCAAAAGTTACACCCTCGTTTGTAACTAGAAAGTGACTATACACAAGAATTGAAGCGCCCAGACGCAACACAGAACATAAATACAGGACATAAATTCTCAATGTAACTAGGATACAAAAATCTTCCACCCAAACATCAAAAACAAACATTGCTGGCAATCAAACTGTATTAATACTTTAATATGCTCCTGCCACAAAATATTTTGGGTTCGATTCGCTAAAGAGGGAGTTTGAAGGAACATTTCAACTAACTCCTCCTGCATAAAAGTACTAAAGCCCACAACGTATAGCTAAATCGGTGCGTTTAAGAACTCTCCCACTTTAACTATGCATTATGAGGGCCAACTCAGCTCTTCTTTCAGGAGAAAGAAACTTTATACTTTTACACCCCAGGATCTGGTTTGTATAAAATAGGATAGGGAGTCTCCCAGACTGAAGCATGCTGTCTATGCATGCACAAATGTTTTGTGATTTTCAAATACATGTATGACAAATTTTGCTCCAAAACTAAATGCTATATGCATCCATTGTTCTATGAATAGTTGATGTGTTTGTGGACAGGTGTACTTTGTTGCCTGGTGCCCACATTTACTCGCACTCTGTTTCCCTACCTTATCTGCATCTTTTATCTTCTCACGTCTCTTCTCTCGGTTATCTTCAATCTTCATCCGCATCTCTGCAGACATTACCTGGCGGGAACTATCGCCAAAATGGCAGCGCTTGGAGGATCAGTGAGAGGACGTCACCCCAAGCACTACCATACTGCCCTGAGTCCTCCAATTGGAGGATATATAATTATATAGAGACAAAAGTCTCTTAATTATTGAATTTCAGGTCTGATTGCACAGGTGTATAAATCAAGCACCTAGCCACACATTATGCATTTCCAGACATTGGTGAAAAAAATGTGTCATTCTGAAGAGCTCAGTGAATTCATGCGTGGTACTGTGACAGGATTCCATCTTTACAATAAGTCAGTTCCTGAAATTTCCTGGTATTATTGAAGAGTGGACGCATTTAGGAACAGTAGCAACTGAGCCACAAAGCGGAAGACAACGTAAAGTCACAGAGTGGGGTCACCGAGTGCTGAGGCGCATGGTTCATAAAAGTTGCCAATGCACAACTGATTCCATAGCTGAAGAGTTCCAAACTTCCACTAGCATAAATATCAGCACAAAAACTGTGGAATGGGTTTGCATGGCCAAACAGTTGCATGCAAGCCTCATATCACCAATGCTAGGTGGTGTAAAGCAAGCTTGGCACCTTACTCTGGAGTAGTGGAAACGTGGAGTGACAGAGCTCTGACCTCAACCCCATCGAACACCTATGGGATGAACTGGAATGGAGATTGCGAGCCTGGCCTTCTCGTCCAACATCAGTGCCTGACCTCACAAATGCTCTACTGGATGAATGGGCAACCCCCCATTAATATAATGGTCATGTGTCACAAAACGTTTGTCAATACTGTGTACACATACACACAGTAATTATGGGGCAATAGAGAACGCAATCTGTTCCATTGCAGGATGCCACAATAACAGTTCTCCGTGCCACAGTTATGCAACACATTTTTTTAAAGGCTTTAAAGCCACCTCCTTCAGAGAATAATGTAAATTGAATAGCATTTCTGTAGCATTGCCAGCAACAGGGTTATTTTATTTAGTTACCAATTTCAATTTTGCATTTATGAGAAGTGCTTAAGACACAACTTTAGAATTCATTCTAGAAAACATAAAAAAGAGGAGGATGAAGTTGTTTTAAGTATTAATACTACACTACATGTTAGAACCTTGGAAATAACATTGTTTTTGGTTTATACAACTCCATCATGTCCTGTAGTGCTATGCAATATATTTTTTCATTTTGCATTTCACTGTACAATAACCAAACACTTCATTTAATCCTCTGGAAGTTAAATTTTATATAATTCATAACTAGATCTCTTAAAGACAAGCATCTGTCTTTGAATGCATTCCTGAAATATGACCATGTTGACACAGACATGGAAATAAATGTAATATTACACTTTTAGTATATCGCTATTGTATAACATTATCTGGTCATTGTTTCATTTTATGCAAAAACATAAAAAAAAGAAAACTAATCTATTATCATACAGACAAATGAAATAGAAATCCTGGACAGAAAATTTACATATACATTGCATCCACCTTTACAGAAAACCAAAAAATAAACATGCCAATCGTTTTGAAAATATATATTCAGTAATGCAGGTGGAAATGTTTGAAAGTTCCTGACATGAGAGAATTTAATACTAAGTATAAATCCCATTGAGGTGCTATGAATCATCTGGGAGGTTTAAATTAGATTAACTGCTCGGAAGAACCACAATACACAGGATGATTGCCTATGAGGAAATTATTTATTGCCCCTAGTGGCAGATGCTTGAACCTAAGAGATTCCAGCCTAAGCTCTTTATCTGAGCCCTCGTGACAGGAATCTAATATAAGTGAAACGATTTCCCTAATAGGAGCCAACTTCGACACATGCAAACATGGCAAATGATTTCAAAACTTTAAGACAAAACGTCTTCTGTTCCCACCAAACAGCACAGAACAATTTCACTAGGCATCTCATCATTATGCGATAGTTTTTTTCACTTCTTTCAAGTTTACATAAACACACATGAAAAATGTGTAATATATATATATATTATATATACACACATACATATACACAGAGTGTGCATTATGCTGCTTGTGCACAGGTGAGTTTATGATTTCAATAATTTTGGTTTAGCTCAAGCAACGATATCCACATCCGGACTGTCGGCATTTATTTCTGAATAATTCCTATTACATCATATGCTTATGTCATTGTTAAGCATACATCCAAGATTCAACATTTCTACTGCAATCATAGATTACTTTTAAACAATTTCCTAGAAAGAAATCATAATAGGGATCAGAACTTGTAACATATAGGTTTCATCGCTTTATCCTCTAGCAGTTTTCAGTTTCCCAGATAGAACGGCCAATTATAGGATCAGGATAAAAGGAAAGAAGTAATGATGATATGTTAAAAAGACAGGAAGGAAAATCTACGTATCTGCTTCATCCCAGATCCTTTAGCATCGCAAACACGATAGGATGTTCCCTGGGGCATGGATTAATTTTACCTGGGTACGGCTTGATTAAAATGCACGCACTGGCCGACATGTGATAACAAACGGGCATTTAGTGCAAACAAACAAATACTTTATCCTAAATTACTGCCAAATTTTAAATTATTTGATTTAATTTTCTTATGTTCAAAATTACTTTATTTAACCTCAATAATTAAATAAAAATATTTGGTATTCATTCAAATATGAAATTATTCTATTTTGCAAAACATATTCAAGCTGCTTACATTTATAGCTAAATTTAGTGTTAGTACATAATACCCTTGCTTGTTAAGGATCATGTTTTCTTATAGATTTTTATGGGTAGTACAATGCAAGGATTAAAGAGAGGATTAGTTACATCCCTAATTTACAAGGAAAATATATTTTTGGCAAACAATGACAATCATCATAGTTATATGAATATTATCAGCCAATAACACTGCATAGCATAAAACCTCCACTGTAGATGGTCTACAAAAAGATTTGGTTGATATTAAAAATAAATTTAAAAATTAAGAGACCATTTTTTTTTCTGCTTATACTACAAAAGTAAATATATTTGGAGTGAATTATTGTATTTCTGAGTTGAGTCTGATAAGGAATTGGTCATCAGATTTTTTACCAATTTATCTTAAGTGTTTTTAAAAGAACAAGGAAATGCATTTTATTTAAACGGGCGCCATTAACACTCTTTTCGCACAATTTTCATAAACTCCACAACTGCTGACTTCAAACAAACCGTTCTTTCAAAGATACATTCAATATGTAGCCAGGGATGCCAGGGCAAGTTGTCGCCATATGGAAACATATGTGTACTCATTCATGCTCTGCAAAATCTAAATGAATGTTAGAATTTAGTTGAACAGGCAGTATTAACTACTCACAAACCTGTGTTCATTCTTACTAAACTCCAAGTTGCTATAAAAAGGCAAACTGCTCAATAATATAAAGTCTGATGCTCATGCTTGCTCCCATTACCTCTCTAGCCATTTCATTTCCGACATCGCTAATGCACAACTTCTAACACATACATAGAAACCAAATTTGCAGGTGATTGGTATAGAACTCAGCGCAAGAACTATTCTTCAAAAAAAAAAAAAAAAAACATAGCCAACTCCAGTCAGAGGGCAGTTGTTATGTACTAAGTTTTCTGGATTAAACCTCTTGGTTTACTCTGCATTCATTGTTCTAGACCCGACTTTGTTCCTCCGCTTCTCAATATTAGGCCTTTTATCTATATGGAACAAGACGCTACCTGTACTTACTAATCATTATCCAAGCCCTGGGGATCTATCATTACATTACACTTATTGATAAAGCGCCAGCAGATTCCGTAGCAATTTACAATCAGAGTCAGTAAGATACATTTAAAATCACAAACAATAATACGTTGGTACAAAAGGAGAAGAGGGCCCTGTGCTCTTGTGAGCTTACAACCTATCAAGAGCAAGCTGAGGAAAGGAAAAGTCAAACTAGTTTTTTTAAATAAATTCCTTAACAAGAACACAACAATTCTTATGATAGGTTTGACTGTTTAACTGCTTATAACAATTAAGGGACAGTCTAAGTGAACCGTCTCTTGACTCTAGGTCTAGGAGAACATCTGACTAGCTTGTGACTGGAGAACAGCTGAAGCTTAGGGGGGAAAAAATACGATACTGAAATAAAAATAGGTAGTACTAGGTTATCCACACAGATAATGGAGGCAAATAAAACAAATCTAACATAATGTTGACTGGAGCAATGTAATCAGCTTCTAAAAAGATAAGCTAGTAGAATACAATGAGTAATCTACTATATGCCACAGGAGAACTATTTAAATGAGTAACAATGACTATTGTGATACTATGAAGTGCAAATGAACTACTCCCACTAGAAATATCATTTAATATCACACCCTGATATAGACTTGAAGTCCATTGAGCCACTTGTACGAAAACATTATGCTGTTTGTCAAACATGCAAAGTCATACTGGTTTTTGACACACCTGCTTGAGTTATTAGCTGCTCAATTTAAACACCCAAAAAATAATATTTAGTGTGTTATTATGCGGTTGCAAAAAAAAACACAGTGACTGATGCAACCCATTGTTCTCCTATCCCTATATCGATTTGTAATTACCACTGGCAGCAACCTCATCAAAATGATGTAAGAATGTATGCTGAATTTGCTAAATTGTTTAACGTCTGGTTAATGGAATAAAATCTGCTTGAAGGTTACTTTTTTCCCCTCTGTTCAGATCCTCAGAAGTTCACCCCTCCCTAAATATAAGGTGTGCCATCAAGCAAAATGGCATTCTCAGTGATAGTGGGAAGGAGTTGGAACTGGTGCTACATACCAAAAGTTTGGCATTTGGAAAGCTCCAAACACAAACTGGTTGTGAAATAATTAAAGACAAGGAACATAGAGAAACAGCAATGGGTGGCAGTATATTGCACAAAATATGTGGATTCGTAAACAGCACAATGTTTATAAGGAGACACTCTGGAAAAGGTTTTGGATGGGACTAGGGCCTGTCGAGGTATGCTGTGTGGGAGATTTTTTTCTGGGTCAACAATGCACAGAAAATATCGCCATAAACTCAGTGTTGAAACCAGTATGAGATCTTTCTCTCACACCGTGACATGAACGGCCATAAATTGTAATTCTATTCAGATGAATAAATTGGTTCATGAATCCTACATCTACTGTGCAACCCAGCCTGAGCTCAGAGAGCAGACATAGCTTCTTTATGCACTGAGTGGGACTCTTCTTCCACATACAGCAGGGTATGCAAGAGGGAAGAAGGCAATGTTCCCTCTCCCCATGAGCCAGGCCAAGCACGGCTCTACCATGGCTACACTTCTAGGCCATTATAACAAGAACTTTTTTTAAACTGTTGCTTTTTATCATTGAAATTTAAAGGCGAGAATAAGTTAGCGAGAAAGGAATCTAAGCCTTTTGAGTTCGCTTATAAAAAGTATTTCTACCTTCCTGAAAAAAGAATTCTTTAGGACACCAACTTGGTAGTAGAAGTATTATTAAACACTCATCTACAGACACCAGACAAGCCAGAAGGCCTGTTTTTTCTCATCAGATTTCAGAAATCTCATGGTGCTGCCACAACCACAAGGGATTCTGGGTAGGCGCATGCAAATAAGGCCAACAATAATCACCCTTTGCCACATTTTTGAGTGTTCAATAATGCTTCTACTACCCCCTTAATTTTAAGTGGAAGGGTTTTCCATCACCTTTACCCACCATAACTTTTGTGGTTAACATCAACTTGCAGAGATATATTGAAACATATTTTAAAAGAAACTGAGCTCAACCTGTCCCCTCAAAAAGCATATAGTACATGTTCTTGTTTTGTTCTGCACACTTTATGATGTGTTCAAGGTAAAACAGATGATGGATTGCTGTTTTAATACATATATAGAAAGGGTGTACAGTTGTAAGTGGAATAATGAATATTTACTGAGCTATACCGCCCTCTCTTGGGTAGAAGATAATATGACTCGGTTTAAAACAGAACTACCGATATTTATGAAATAGCTTGAGTACTCCTGCAAACAGATGACACGAGAACAAAAAATTACTATTAGTATCCTCTGTTCTAAAAAATAAATTCCATTTTTCTTTTTTTTTTTTACATCTACAAAACAATTAACAAACTTCTCCAGAATACTAATGAAATTTTTATACAACTGGAAACCATTAAATGTTTAATATCCAATTGCAAAGTTAGCTCTCTTATTTAAAATAAGCGACGTTTGTATTTAAGGTACACACTCATACTACTACCCAATTCTATTATACATAGTTTGCTGCACAGCCCTGGGTCAGGTATTTATGTAGTCTGTTAATGCTTGCTTTTGTTATCAAATCCTGTAACGTTAAGAAAACACCTCTCCAAACACCAAAACGTAAAAAAAAATAAAGATACAAAGAAGAACATACAAGTTTTTTTTCTCTCTCAGCGTGTAGACGATTGTATTATCTACAATGGGATGAAGGGGAGGGTCGGTGCTGTTTTCCAAATGGTAATATTCTCGAAAGAGCTACGGTGATGGAGACGACAGAGAACCTTTTCTGTGCAGAAAATGGATTTGTTGCAAAAAAGAGAACACTAGAGAACACTTAGTTCTAGCAGCTAGTGTTACCTAAACCATTAGTTAATCCAATGGCGATCTGCTCCTACCAGACCTCAGATTGTACGTATGACATATGGCACAGACTGACAGGACATCAACAGCAACCCAATATAACAACAACTAGCAGTAGGAACAATAATTAAAATGTTGGGAGCACTTCATTGGGAAATTGTGCAAACCTCATTCATCTGGGATCTGACAGCAGCTACTCACTAAGTTTGTAAGCTTGAGAGCAGGGCCTTCTTACCTGATGTATCGATTTGTCAGTTCTAGTGAAAATATGCGCTGCGCAAATTGTTGCCGCAATAGAATAAAATAAGCTCAGTCTGTATCGCGGCTGACATTATTGTAAATAGAAGTCGGCAGTAGGTAGTGACAGAGGTTGTATATATCTACACTCAGTGCTAGTGCTTAATAAATACCCTGTCTGTCCATTTTAACTATTAATAAGGTTTTATTTCAATAATATTTAAACACCCTGGTCATTTGCTTTTATGAAGCCGGCCCTCTTTATTCCTACCTTAGCCAAAGATGATATTCTAACGAGTGGATGCCTAGATAGTATGTATATTGGGGGGGGGCACTATCCATAAATGTAAATAATTTGTCAGACAAATTCTGTAGACTGGGTTCCATAACTACACTTCTGTTACTGCAAATATACATACATTATATATATATTATACATATGCACACCGATTTCATATAATAAAGAAAGCTTCCTTGTTTTTGAGTAAACCCCAATTTACAAAAGCACCCCGTGATGTAGACAACCAAATTATTCTTCCTTTAAAATATAAAAGATATAATCTTTCAATGTTCTAAAGCATTACTTTCTATTCTCTTTGAGATATGTGTTGCTAGGTTTTCAAAACAGACAATTCAAAAACAAATATTCTAAGCAAACTTTCCTTAAAACCTCCTTCAAACATGTTAAAACAAGAAATGTTTCACACTAGATTAAACACACGGCTATTTTTAGTCTGCTCGCCCCTGGAGGGGTTCAGGTGAATTAAGGGAAATTACGTAGGTACATTTTTCTTTGCAAAGAAAAAGGAACTGTTAAGGTCAGGGGTGACAGAGATTTTTTTGATTTCAGGTCATTTTGACACTTTGAAGCACAAAGGGCTGCACAAAAACTAAACAGAGAAGTAATGGAATATTTACATGTCATGTTTAAACAAAAAACGCAAAGAAAAGAAGGAAATGGCAGTTAATAGCGTATTCATTTTCTTAAAGGTTAACAAAAAAGGTAATAGAGGCTTCTTTTAGACCTCGTACTTATGAGCAGGTGCTAACTGCGCACCACAAAGCAGTTATTTGGACAGGAAAAAGTAAAAGAAATGATTCTAAAGTCATTCACACACACACACACACATTATATATATATATATATATATATATATATATATATATATATATATATATATATATATAAAAAGTATAACAGAAATTTTTTAAAAATATCTCCAGGGTCATTATCATCAATATTTTACTTTGTCTTGTTACCTAGCATCAGGCTACAACAGAGTTGGTTTGGAGTGCAATAGCATATTATTGGTTTTGTGTGTATATATACACATTATATTATTTATATATTTATTGATTGATTATATATATATCGTATTTGCTCGATTATAAGACGACCCTGATTATAAGACGACCCCCCAAAATCTGAATATTAACTTAGGAAAAAAAGAAAAAGCCTGAATATAAGACGACCCAAAGGAAAAAAGTTTTACCAGTAAATGTTAATTCATGTAAACTATTTTTTTTAATAAAAGCTATGATTGAGAAAAAGATTTTTTTTTGTTTTTATTTCTTGTATTTTCCAACCTGTCGCCCAGTTACACACATCTGCCCCCAGGCTTGCCACTCCAATATGGCACTGTGGCCCATGATATGCCTTTTAACCCTCTATATGCCACTGTGCCCCATGGTATGCCTTTTGACCCCCTATGTGCCACTCTGCCTCCAGAAATGCCTTATACCCCTATATCCCATTCTGGCATTTAGGGGGTTAAAATGCATATTATGGGGCAGAGTGGCATATAGGGAGGTATAAGGCATTTCAGGAGGCAGAGTGGCATTAAGGGAGTTAAAAGGCATTGTATAGAGCACTCTGCCTCCAGAAATGCCTTATACCCCTATATGCCACTCTGCCATTTAGGGGGTTAAAAGGCATATTATGGGGCAGAGTGGCATATAGGGAGGTATAAGGCATTTCAGGAGGCAGAGTGCTCTATTAAATGCCCCCTTAACGCCACTCCAGAAACGACCTATGCCCCCATTTAACACACACACACACCCCCTATACCCCATTTAACTAACTAACACACACACACACACACACACACACACACACACACACACACACACACACCCTATACCCCCATTTAACTAACACACACTCTCTCTCTCTCTCTCACCCCCCCTCTCTCACCCCCCTTCCCCCGCTCTCTTACCCCCCGCTCTCTCACCCCCCTTCCCCCGCTCTCCCCCCCTCTCTTACCGGTGCTTCCAGCCGGGGCAGCGGGTTGACGTCGCCTTCTGCTGCAGCCGGAAGGAGGTGTGGCTAGCAGCGGGGGTTTGTATGCGTCCGTCGCGTATACTTTCCCCGGCTGTCAGAGATCTGAGTTCCCCGCACCGGAGCGGGGAACTCTGATCTCTGACAGTCGGGGAAGGTCTATGCGACGGACGCAGACAACCCCCGCTGCTAGCCACACCTCCTTCCGGCTGCAGCGGACGTTGTCTACGCGTATCGCGTAGACGTCAACCCGCTGCCCCGGCAACACTGCAGGAAGCACCGGTAAGTGTGTGTATGATGGGGGGGGGGTCGGGTGAGACAGGAGGATCCAGGTCCCCTGCAGCGGTGCGGGGGATCTGGATCTTAGTCTCCTAATCAGACCTCTATTTGAGGTCTGATTAGAAGACGACCCCGATTAGAAGACGAGGGGTATTTTTCAGAGCATTTGCTCTGAAAAAAACCTCGTCTTATAATCGAGCAAATACGGTATATATATATATATATATATATATATATATATATATATATATATATATATATACACACACACACACACACACACACATACATACACACACACACCTATGTACATATATATATATACATATATATATATACACACACATATACATACACACAGATAACATGGACACAAAGCATGCAAAAAGAGAGTTTGTTCTGCTACCAACTTACCAATGGGATTTCTGTCAAAAAACAGGACCGGTGCCTGCAACAGCGCCTTAAACATCTGGTTGTGCAGGGCCTGAGCAGCGCAAACAAGAACATGGAAGACCAGCAAACTGCGCACAACACCAGACAAGATGGTAGCGATAGTTAAACCTATGGTACGAAAAAGTGGGAAAACAATGAGAAGCCTTTTAATACAGGATTAGTTATTGCTTACACAATATACTGGAGATTTGGTATGTGGTGAGAGCTGTATATATCAGTTAGCAAGCAGTAATTACACTGGTAATGAGTAATGCTGCTACATTGTTGTAAATTGCTTCGTAATCAAAAAGTACAATAAAGTTCGGTATTTATTTTGATTTGCTACTGGCATTAACCTCAAATCATTATCGAACTTTAATTTAGGGCAGACGTTGACACTTTACTGTGCCGGCCAATTTATACACGTTATAATGAATAATCCGTGTACGCAGTGCCCCACCTAGTGGCAGAGCTGCAGAATTACATTGGGTTTTCTTTTTTCTACGCATATAGCAGAAGCCTTATATTAGGGAAAATGTGTACATAAGTCAAAGTAGCGCAACATGTTTTGATTTAAAAAGTACCTTTACTTCATCAATAAAAACATGTATAATTAATTACACACAAATATATAACAGTAAATCATTAGTCATTTATTGAGAAATCTACACAAATATTGTGCCAATTATATATTAATAATGAGTCATAATTCAGCCGTAAACTTCTAATTTACTAATTATTAGCTAATATGGTCTCTCTAAATACATACACATTTGCTGCAAACATAAACCATTAATGTTTGCAGAAGGATCTTTCAATAGCTACTTTAAATCAATCACAGCATCAGTTCACAGAGACACTGACGTCAGCGGGATACCTACAAGCATCCTGAACAGGGAGGGCTCCGGGTACCTGGATATGCACAGATATGCTCATTACCTGCATAGACTCCCAAATACAAACTGAGATCCAGCTTCTCTGTCTCAGTGGCATTTGCAGTTGATGTAATATTGAGTTTCTCCTGTTCACTTGCCCTACAAAGACACACAAAAAAAAAAAATTACGATATGCAAGACTTTTCCCATAAAATAGCTTAAATAAGTTCCACTGTATGAATTCATATATTAAATTCATATCAAATGACTTAGCTGGAATATGTGGAAACAAATGCTTAATACAGTCTATAAGATACAGAGGCGTTTATGTAATGAAGAAGGAGTTGGCAGGAGAGCCCCAGTTTCAACTCTGTATGGTTGACACAATGAAAGTCAAGATTAACCCTTCACCTCGACTCACAAAACATGACTTCACGTAGTGTGACTGTTTAAATTTTGCCGGTTGCAGTTAAGGGCATGCAAGTTGGAAGTGCTAGGAAGAATGAAGAAGGCACTGGGTAATAGCATATCCCTTAAAGTGTTAATAACCAACTCCTGCAAACAGGGTTAGGAAAGCATTTGCCAACCCATCCTATGTTAGTGATCCAGGTGACCAATTTTCCTTCTTATTTATATTCCTTTTTGAGTATGTAGTTGAGATGGCAAGGGTATGGCCAGCTCGTTCGACTTCCAACTCACTGGACTGAACATTTAGTGGGTTAACTCAACTAGCTTCATCATGCTTTATAAAAAGGACCAACGCTGATTAGCCTCTTTTCCAAGAAGGCTTTCCCCACAGAAAGTAGTAGATACTAGGAGTACGTTTCCAGTGAAGAACAAAGGCAAACATGGAAAAGGAATTCAAGAATTTTTGGAATGTGCATATCCTAAGGTAAAAAGTTATTTAAAAAAGGCAGCATGGGTGGAAAAAAAAATTTCTGGGTAAGCGGAGTTCACTCAGAAAGCACATAGTTGTCAGTGAGCTGCAGTAAAATAAGATACTTTACCTCGATGCATTATGAAGAGCATACAGAGTAGATTTTATTCTCATCACAAGAATTCATTTATAAATTAAATAAAACCAAATATTGAAGGACTTAAAAAACTTACCAGTAAGAAAGCCACCAGTCTTGCAACACATATGCAACCTTGCAGGAACAAAACACGCAATGTCATTACACAATATAGCAAATGTCAGAAATGACAAGATTCAAATTTTTTTTTACAAAATTATAAAAAAAAAAAAAAAAAAGACCAATTCCCTTTAACTCTAGAGTTAACAGGGCAATTATTAGAATTTGGCATGTAAAACAATTGTTCTTAAGGTGTAGTTTGCAGGCAAACATTCAATACATCAAACACAGACAAATATATTAACACACATGCAAATGAGCCTTCTTTTTGCTTTTGTTACTTAATTGGCGATTTGTAATCAAACCCTCAAAGTGTCCCACATAATGGGGGGTTCCCTAACACTTCTGCTAATGATTTCAGCCCTGGCGATTTACAGTGTCTGAGGGCCTGATCATGATTCCTGGGTTTATTCACTAATCTTAGTATTTGGAGCATATTTCTTCATATTCTACTCCGATTTAATGATATTGGAGCATCCTAAGTAGTCCTTTTATCACAGGTGTGATAGGTGATATCCCTGCTTGAACACAATTGACTTCAGACCTTCATTACAACCTGATAGGCTGGGGATTTCATACAGAATGTTATTAGAGCCATTTGGTTGCCTCCATTAACATTACACAAGGAAAATTAAATGGCATGATAGTAGCAAAAGGACATTCGGTAAAGATGAAGTAAGAGAGGTTGGGATGAATGGGAGTAAACAGTCAGGTTTATAAAAATAAAGATTAAAAGACTGGGAATAATACCATATTCTAGTAGTATCACCCAGCATCATACAAAGTCTAGGAAAATGTTACATTTCACCTAAATCCACCAATACAGGAATCACTATGCCTTTGAGCCAGATTCAGTACTCTTGATTTTATCTTACATACCTGTGCCAAAATGTTAAGCAAGAAGAGAACAAAAAGGGTCAGATAACTTGATCCAGAAAGAAAGTATTTCTTGTACACCTTGAAGCCAACGGTACCCTCAGAACGGCTCTCCTCAGGTAGTGTAGTCAGGACAGGTTCTGTCTGTTAGACGTGAGGTGCCACAATGTGAAAATACATCTGGATTACTAGGAAGCAACTCATTACAATGTATCGAAAAGAAAGAAAAACTTTTGGCCTGACAGTGGATAGCAGCCCTCAATTCACAACCGTTTTTAAACAGTCGTACGAAGTCACATTTGATAGAAAACAGAAAATGGAGACTACCTATGAAATTAGGGAAGGATATAAAATATCTGAAGTCTCTCTTGGACTGGGAAGCTGAAAGCAACCAAAGCAGGAGGACCATCTAGCATGTTAAGGTACTTCACAACCTTGTCACGCACATTGGTTTGATTGTTTCACATTTGTTATCAAGAGCTGCTTGCAAAATATGTTGGTGTCTGAATAGCACTTTGTGGCTTTGTCTACTTACTGGCAACACATCAGAAACCCCTTCCTTTTGCGATGGCGCTGAAGAGTCTTGCGACCACACAGACGACTGGGAGAAGGTACGAATTCTAGAAGACCTGATCAGCTGGCCATCTTGAGTTGGAGACTGTTCATCATCTCCACTTTTCAGGAGGGAAGCAAAGTCGACACCAGACTGCAGTAACTCTGGAAAGGTTCCCTTTCCTACCATTCGGCCCTAGGAGTAGAAAGGAAAAAATTGAAGCTAATCTAGTGGATTTAACACTCTCTCCATAATAATTACCACAAGGATCCTTATTTGATCTTTTATGTACTTGAAGAGATTGGAACAAGTTCCATAGTGGGCGCATAAATCCAGATATAAACGCCCACACATGTTTATTGGAAAGTTACATTATAAAAACTACTGTCATATTTACAATATCACATTTAAATAAACTTTAGAAATATGCTAGTGGCAGTCAAAAAAAACTAAACAAAAAAAACACAATGAAATTGAATGTATACTACTCAGAAGGCAACACAATGTGTGTCACTAAATGTAGAATAAGAAACATAATTCCTAGTACCGCCGAAAGCCTCAACTCTTCTGAGAAAGAAATTTGCCTCGTTCATAAGTTAAGCCAAGAACACTTAATTGTCGTGTGACGTAAAAGCAGGCACTGCTAATTCCATAGAAACTAAACAAACAAAAGTTTGGGTTTCTGTACGTGAACCTTCACATGAAAGATAAAAATGACAGACCTCCAAAAAGTTTATTTTAAAATACCATTCAAAATTGAGAGTTCCACTGTTGTGATAACGTGTTTTACGCATTGAATATACTGATCTTCCAGTATGGAAAAGAGCTTGTATAGGGAAGAGGGATCCAGAAATGGATGCTGTGTTTTTGGAAAGTGTGCTTTAAATGGCAATGGTATAAAAGCTCAAAGGATTTACTAAACATAACATAAAATATTGCTAAACTGGTTTAGTCTGCCAAGTAGTTATTTCTCCCCTGTAACCTAGCTGATATAAGCCTGTACCTCCTTCAGGATCAAAATTTGCTTGGCCGCGCTAAGATATTGCAGCTGATGGGTGACCAAAATGCAAAGCTTTTTTCGGAGAGCCTGGCAGACGCACCTATAAAGAAAACAAAAACACAATAATTAGCAAAACCGAGTAAAGACCGCAACAATGTTCTGTAATGTTAAACATTAAAACGAATTCTAAAGATCCAAAACACCAAAAAATAAGTAGTCAAAAAAGGAGATAAACTGCTTTTAAAAAATTTCTAAACTGGAG
The DNA here is from genome assembly GCF_027358695.1 of Spea bombifrons. NCBI lineage: Eukaryota > Metazoa > Chordata > Amphibia > Anura > Pelobatidae > Spea > Spea bombifrons. Next base: position 99,137,551 of record NC_071088.1, on the reverse strand, counting down.
TAGCAGCCACAGCTACTGCATGAAGCTTATTGAGCATCCAAAAAATAAAATGACTAAAATAAAATTAGGTGGACCTAATAACAGAGGTTGTAAATTCATAGAGAACCACCACATGGAGCTGACAAATTGCCCATTTCTTCTGCTTACAACAGATAACATCTGTTAAGAGACCTTTTAAACAGCAGTAGGTGTCCAACCTCAGTCTGTCTTTCAGCCGACACATGGGTCTTCAAAACCCCCGAGAAGGCATGGGTCAGACTTCTGGCAGAGGCAGCAGAAGTCAATGGTACTTGCAGCTAGTCATGTCAGCACCATACACTCAAAGCCCTCATAAAAATGTGGTGTGTTCTAATTCTTTTGCATGCACATCAATAAGAAAGGCATTATAAAATGTTTAAAAAAGGCAAAGTACAAAACAGGAATTGTTCCATTTCAAATCTTTGACTGATTCTAGCCAGCGAACATTTTTTCAGTCTTCTACTGCCTCTCATTCTCACTTTTATATAAAACAAATCCCTAGATGACAAGGCTGGTATGCCTTAATTTAAAGTCTTTGTCTGATACATTTCATGTGCAAATTCCTACAGTATTGCTTAACCAATAAATGTTTCATGTCCTTGGGCTTCAATGGGTGACAAATGTGTTCTGTTTAGTGAATATGTTTCATGGCATAATCACAGTATTGAGCATCAGTTCTGTTTGTGGGAGCACGAAAGGGTAACTAATCATCAAAGTAACTTTCTGAGTATTGTCATACAGATTCAGAATTATCTATCTGTTTCAACAACACAAATGTCTGAATTTATTTAGATAACAGAGCTGTTTAGAGTACAAAACAAAACATCAAAGATCGCAACAGAAATTGTAACCGGAGGCGAAGGCAAAACTTTAGGAAATAAACCAAAGAAACTGAGTTGTTCAAAAACACTACAGCAAATCAACTTTATTAACACAAATCTGTAAGGCAGCACCATGAAGACATTGTGGCATACTAGTGTACACTAGTGTACTTATATGACATACTAGTCGGTAGTTAATGAGCCGTGCTAAAGGAGTATAGGAAATAGCCAATGATGAAGTACAAATCAATCACAATACCTTCAGATTAGACATGTACAAATGGGCCAAATACGATCCAGACAAAATTTGGGTTTCGTTTTGGCATACATTCCCTGCCCTTCTGGTCCAGATGAAAATCAGGGGGGAATTTTGCCCACATTCACTCTCTCTGATGCTCCCTAAAAGATTTCCCCTACCTTCTCTGCCGGCCACTTCACCTTCTCTCTTCTGCCTTCCGTCTTTTGTCTTCTCTATTTAATCTTCTCTTCTATCTTCGTACGCATTTCCACAGACAACCAGGAGCAAACTTCTACAGAAACGCCGGCGCTTCCGTTGACATCCTCTACCCCGATTGGTGGCTTACAGGACAGGACGTCGCTGGAAGCGCCGCAATTTTGGAGGAAGCTCGCCATAGGTTACTTCCACAGAGATGCAGATGAAGGTATGAGAGAGAAGATGCGGAAGTGAGCTGCGGAAGTGAGCTGCAGAAGCGGAAGTGGTGACCAGAGAAGGTAGGGAAACATTTAGAGAGTGTGACAGAGTGAACAAGAATGAGAGTGTGTGAATGAAAGGGCCAGTGAATTTCAGACCAAAAATCTGAGCTACTTGCTTTATTTAATCTGGCTTGTTTTCATGGCTTTGTACAAATCACCGAATTTACCAAATTCTGTAAATTTGTAATTCGTACCAATCCAAATGCACAAGTCTATTTGAGATTACCCAGTGTTAAGAAAATCCTAAAGCCTTTCCCAACACAAGAGAGTCATGTCAAATATAACATGTTTTTGTCCTGTACTCCAAACCAAAAGTTATTATTATACAAGGACAAACCCTGTCTGAACAAGTCTTTAAGGCCACAGTGGTGAAGGGGCCTTGGTCTATGTGATAGGAGTAGGCAGTTCAGGTCACGACTAATCTAAAGTCAATATTGAGTCATAGCAACAACTTTAATAGATACCAATGTTAAAACGAAAGACCTACAGGAGGTAAATAGTATAACCACATGTTCACGAACATAATTGCGTTGGGTGTGTTTATAATTATGTGCCGAGCAAAGTTACATTGAACCATATAGATGTAAACAATGAAAAACCAACGAAGGAACATACTTTTCAAACAGATGTCTCCCAACTTCGGCATCCACGGCACTTAGAGGATCATCCAAAAGATAAATGTCTGCATCCTGGTAAACTGCCCTGTGGAAGCCAAACGCAACAAATCACTTTAAATAGCGTGTAATTGTTTTACACCCGCTGTCTTTTTCTCTTTTCTAAGCAGCTATGGGTGTGTTTCTGTATCAATGAGAAGAAAGGGACTGCGTATTAATCTGTAGTCTGGCAACCACCATACACAATAACAAAACTACGGCAAAGCAGTATAAGAGCAATATAACTGCAAAAGAAGAAACAGAGCGATAAAAAGGCAAAACCCTTTAAGAATTTGTTTGGTAAACTGCTAAAGACAGTAAAAGAACTATAGTGAACAACGCAATGGTCAAATCAGTAGGAAAGTTGTCATATGTCGCTATCGGCATAAAACCACATTGAAAATCCCACGATATTACATGCTATGCACACCGGCATTCCAGAAGGTGCCTTGGTTGCGACGAACTAGAACATAATTTTAGTCGGTGTGGACGTATCTACTTTATGTAAGAAGTTTATTCCACCCATGCCAGTTCTCGGTTTAACCCTTAAATTATAATTAATTTATAATGTATTATATGTGAAGATAAAGATGCTCTAATCTGTCCTTTTCACCTGCTGTAAAGACACATACCTTAACCAGTCTTAGATTCAGATATCTTTATGCCTATCCTGTGCATGTTTAGACTCTCTCGCGGTACTGGCCTCTACCACCTCTGGTCAGAGGCTGAACGGAAGTATTTTGTCTATACCTCATCGTTGAAACTTTAAACCTGGGCATAACCAAGACGAACCTTGCCAAATTCACACGGGCTTTCTGTCCACCACTCAGCGTAACACCACGGTCTCCAATTACAGTCAGGTCTCCGTCATCTAATTGCAGCATATCCTGTAAAGAGAAGGTTACAAATCTGATCATTATGCCAATGTACATAAATTAATGATTAATATTTAAATGTAATTTTGCATTCTAATTGCAAGGAAAATACAAAGTGTAGTGTAACAAAACAGTCACTACCAGGTTATAGCATTAAAGGGATGCTCCAGCCATCTTATGCGCTCTAATGCTGTGGGGTCACTTCAAATTTTCATGGTGTGCCTCTTGCTAATTTTTCTCACCCATTTTCCGAGCAGGAGATATGTTCAACCACAGCTGCCGGTCTGCTCCAGCGCCACTACCTCAGATGTTTTTTTTTGTTTTGTTTTTTTTTGGGGGGGTGCATATTAAGTACTTAAGTATATGAGACACCTAAACTTTTCTGCTAGCGTACACGTATCTCTATGGAGGCATTACATGTAGGTGTGTCCAACCTACAGAAAAGTACTGCAAGAAACAAATCTGCAAAATGAGCAGCTACAGTTTGATCACAAACCCTTTAATAATAATAAAAAAGGTTATTAACCTTAAGGGGTTAATAAATAAATTAAAATGTTTGTTTTGTGAGATCACGATATTCCACGGATGCATTTTGTTCAGAAATTTAGAATATGGTACCGAACCAAACAATGCTAACACCCCATCACCCAATCATCTTTTTCTGTCTCAGATACTACAAAAGCAGTTACCTTTTTGAGGGCACATGCTCTGAGGACTCTCTCGTATTTTTCTTGAACATATTCTTTCCCAAATAATATATTACTTCTGACCGTTCCTGAAAATACCCATGGCTGCTGGGAGACATATGCAATTTTTCCTCTGACATCCACAAAGCCTTTATCTTTTGGAAGCTCCCCAAGCACCGCACTTAAAAGCGATGACTAGGAAAGAAAAGAAAAAAGAAAAACAATTTAAAAAAAAAAAAGTTTGAAACTTTTACATTAACTTAATAAAACAATAAAAATATGAATTAAGGTAAGTAAATCATTAGTAAAATGAGAGTTTTAAACCATTACATGAGAAAATTCATTACGACGTACACAAAAAATGGTGGGCATGCCTTACCCCACTATCTATTGTTAAAATAATGAAAGTGAACACTTGAAAACTATAGTGTCTTGACAAATAACACGTCAAGCAATTTTCCCCAACATTGCATCACCCATTTGGAATGCATTTAACAATCAATGTGAACGCACACACACGCACACATATTCTCTTTCACTAAATGCTCAATAACTACCACTGAATGTGGCTTACAGAGAGTATCAGCATTTTCATTATCTTGTAAAGTCAGTTTCCCAACCCGGGGGCGGGGGTGGGATTGAAAAAAAATGTACTCACTTTCCCAGCTCCAACAGGTCCGATTACAGCCAGTAATTCCCCAGGTCGAACGGTAAAGGATATATTTTGGAGAGTTGGCATTTCCAAACTCTGTAAAGAAATATAGTTTAGAATGTATTATATTAAGAGAACAATTTGATAAATCGTATTTTAATTTCAAAAGTTTTTAAAGCAGGATACTTATACACACACACATATACACTTATTCAAGTAGAACCTACAGGTCGTGGAAGGCATGTTTAGATAACCTTTCTATTTTAATGCATGTGCTGAAAATTCAATATGGCAGCTAATAAACAGGTACAAAGTTATGCACTGTAAGAATATGGAATGTTATATGGATAACGGAGTTTTTAGTTTAAGGTTATAGCCTTTATTAGGCCAACATAGAAAAGATGTAAAGACGCAAACTTCCAGGGCCCTGGACGTCTTCTTGAGATGGAATTCTTTTTCTACGTTGGCCCCAATAAAAAGGCATCAACTTCAAATAAAAACTCCGCTTTCTCGTGGGCCGATACGGCTATATCCATTTTTGTTGTACTGAAAATGCACAGATCGGGGCCAATAAAAAGGTTAATAGTATTATTTGTGCATTCAGTTTAGTAACTGTTATTTATTAATGCATTAAACCAAGTTTTGGCGAAGGTGTTAATTATTTAAGAAAAGGCTCTCAATGAAGTGGCTCCGTCCTTTGGCTTTAGCAAGCAATGCCCAGTTCAGGGCCAGCCCTACCATAGAGCAGAGTGGGGCAAATGCCCCAGGCGGCACTTTTGAAGAGGCGCCACTTTGCCGCCCCAATCACTTTTTTTTTTAAGCGGAGGAGAGAGAGGGGCGCCGAGTGGTTTTCACTTACCAAGTTGTCAGTACCCGCTCGTCACCCCTCTCTCTCCTCTGCGTGCCCTCTAGCTCGGTCTCGGTGCCGGCTTGTAATGCTGTAAAGCAGCGCACACCGTGGCAGAGCAGGGAGACTCGCCGCAGGACTGCTGGAAAGGTAAGTGCAAAGGGGGGGGTAGATAATAGGGAGGGAGGGAAGGAGAGGAAGGATAGATAATAGGGAGGGAGGGAGAGGAAGGATAGATAATAGGGAGGGAGGGAGAGGAAGGGTAGATAATGACCCCTGGCGTCGGCAGGGGGGCATTTTAAACTTCGCCCCAGGCGGCATTGTGTCTTGGGCCGGCCCTGGCTCAGTTTCACATCAATGATTGTTGCACAACTAACTTATTTACACAGCACACTGAATGATCTGGTACCAAAAAACATTGAACCACTCTCGTCCCGGGAGGAAGATAACAGGGTTAACGTTTTAGGTATACCTCTTTTGCTATTTTCCTGCTATTTCCCCCTTGTTTCCCATTAAATCAATAACCAAGCCCACCCCACATCACAATCATCCTTGGCCCTGCTGGCATCATTCATCTTTTTTTCTCTTTCACGTTGATAAATCACACAATTATAAAGTCGAACCTTCGAGAGGCTACAAAAATTCCATAACCCGTCACAAATAATCTTAACATAGTGACTAGCAAATGGTGGCATCTGAGAGGTCCTAGCAGTCTTTACAAACACAATTACTTTCCACAAGGTAAAAATATTCTAAATTAAGCAGGGATTTTTACTGTGAGACAAGAGAGTTATTATTATTATCTTTTATTTATATAGTTATCAGGAGATTTTTTGCAGAAGAGGTGTGTTTCAGCTAGACTTCACGATACATTATGAAGGACTACCCCAAACTCTCCCTTAAGTGAATAGACCCCATAGTAGTCAGGATCTGTTCATTCACACTGAGAATGCTGTAAAAACCCGAAAACAAGGCTCAATCCATACAAGTTTCCTTGCATGCCTATAATTTAACTAGACTGGCACAAAGGAGGTTCACTGCATATGTATAAAAAATAGTTATTGATAGGATTGGAGTTCTCCTAAAGGCCTTTATGACCTATACAATATTTCTGTACGTTCTATTACTTGCAGTGGTCTGATATATGCTCACAAAATACTGAGGGTAAATCAACATTACTCATCTTTTAATCTATTATAAAACGTCAATAAGGTCAAATCATATTTGGAAATGTATGTTTTTGGGTGGGTGAGTAAGCCAAGTATAATAACCATCCACTAGGTGGCAGCAGTGATCATCTAAAGGTGAATTGGCGCACAACTATCTTTTAAAAAGGGTTACTTTCTTTCCCTTGGGTTTGATTTGTTAAACTACCGCAATGTATTATAAAATAAGTACTTCATAATAGATCAAACACTTACAAATCAGAACAGCACAGAAGAAGACAAAGTCTTGATGCAAATGCAGGGTTCAGCGGCCATCGGTAACAGAGTTCAGCTGGAAACTGGATAAGGACCTGTGTGAACGTACTTAGCAGCTATCTAAACAGCCACGTCTTACCTTTTATTGTGTGAAGGAGCTGAAAAGATATGGTCTAACTGTATCTAATATGTGTAAATGGATGCTGAAAGAATATGTTTTCTACAGCATAACCAGGTTACTGGCGTTATTTGAGAATGTGAATGAGGGATCGCTGGCTACGGGTTCTTTTTTACATCCACTTTCCCTAAATAGTCACAAATACGAGGTTCGCGTTATCTGGTATATAGTTACTTTCCAAGATATTTGATCTGCATTCAAACTACAATTTGTAAGTTGAAAGGTTTACTTCATTTACTTCGCAGTACTTCATACAATACATATATTCAAGGGGTATGTCAAGACTAAGACAAACCGATACTATAAGTGGAGGGAGCCCTGCTCACAAGCTTACACTCTTGAGATACTATATCACACACACACACATACATACATACATACATATACATACATACATACACACACATATATATATATATATATATATATATATATATATATATATATATACACACACACACACATATATATATATATACATATACATATGTGACACTTCTCCAATTCTTTGATGTTGCTCTACTTATAAAACAAGTAAAAAGATACAAACAGCAATTAGCTGGGAAGGGGCAGCCTAGTGGTTTATTATATTTTTATGTATTTAATGTTATTCCCCCTATTCCTTACCATGATGCTTCCAGGTAACCTTAAAAATAATATACAAAAAAAACAAAAAAAAAACACCCTGAACACTTTGACCCACATTCAAACTGTGCCAGCCAAAGTTGTGTTTGTAAACCCGTCAGTGCTCGGATAAGTGTTATGAAAGCATAATTTAGACATCTTGTAAAATGAAATGAGCAGCATGTACCAAAACATTGCATTCTGAAGACAACTCAAGGGCAGGAAATTAAACACTAGGCAACGTCAACGCCATCTCACTTTCTTACCGTGTCCCAGTAACCTGTGAGGTCTTGGATTTGCACCAACAGATTTTCTTCCTGTTCATCCGTCTCTTCAAGAGCTGGTTTGGTAATCTCATCAAGCAATAAAAAATTCTGAAACATAGGTTTAGAGATTTTTAGTATCTGAATACCCGCTAATGCGTTTAGAAATAGAATCTGAAACATAATAAAACACTAAATACAGTTGCCTTGAAAAGTTAAGCTTCCGAGCAGCACATTATAGCAGTCTGGCTTGAATTTAAATTGATCCTAAATAAAAAGTCCAAATGTATCACTGCCACAGAGCACGGATATTGTTAGTTTTAATGTTCTATTAAATAGGACTTGCCGGAATTGGGGTACTTTAATGTTGTGGCATCAACCAGTGTGATGGAATCCCCAATATTTTTGCATTAGACAGGCATTTCTAAATGGTATCGGCTGGGTATACCCTTTTTGTGCTCTGTATTAAATAACAGATGTGGTCAGTGACCATACGGAAGCCTACTTGGCCTCAAACACCAGGAAGACAATCAAAATGTAACTTTGGTTTCTTCATCCAAAGAAAGCCATGACCACTCAAAAGTATGACTTTTAGAAACATGGTGCAATTGTAACTACCCCGAAAGCCAATGATTGCCCTTCTCAACTACAAAAGGGTGAGGGAAAATATTGTTGATGATTTAAGCAAATCTAGCATCTTGTTTGCCCTGAAACATAGCGTAGATTAAAAAAAAATTCTAAAAAATAAAGTATTAAATGATTTTATTTCCGAGGCCTCCTGCCTTTTTTTGGCAGCGTGGAAACGTATTAAGTCACTGTTTAAACCAAAGGTTAATCACTTGAAGGAAAGTGCAAAAATGCAAGAACAAGCATGTTGAACATAATTATTTTAAAAAAAATGTTTTAAACAGCCCTGTGGAACACTCTGAAGCGATTATAGGGTTATATATTGAGGGGTTTCGAAATGCATGATGGTGTTACAATCAAAACCATATGTCTGCTTAAACAAAAACATTTGTTCTGATAATCTGAACAAGGAACTCGGTTTTCACGAATACCCTAAATCTCTATTATAAGGATGATCTGGGTTTTTGTCTAAATCTCATGGTTCTGGTTTTCCAAGCGGCAGAACAGGGGCTAACAAAATCAAAGGCTTCCGCGTCAAATAATCACCCGGCACGCGATATATTCCCCTCCAGCGCTGGCTCGGGGAGACGCTGGTGAAAGGAGTGTGTTCAGACCCCTGTGTGTACATGTGGAAAGTGCTTCCAACAGCCAATCAGCCGCAAGAATAGTATGACCATGGAGGAGAGAAGCTGCTGCAGCAGAGCAGCCTCTTCTGTGTCAGGTAAGTGCTTTGTTATTATATATTTTTTTTTGTTTAGGTAAAATGAATATTACTCACAGAACACTTTAATATGCACTTTTCTATAGTTTGTGTGCTAGCAGGGACATGGCACTATCCCTTTAAACTAGTTTTTAATGGCCAGTCCGATACATATACACGTTTGGCTGTAAATTGCATATATTATCTATCAGGTCGCATGCTTAGTCTGCAACATCAATGGCTGTCTTGTACTGATTGCTGGGCACTTTACAGATGACCTATAAGGTTATATCATTTCAGATCATAGCAGGGGGGTATCATTATTACTGGTCCAACACTGCAGCGGCAAACTATACATACGATTCAATTGCCACAGCATGGCATGTTCTGTTATGTTTGTAACTAAGAACTATTTATGAAAACTATTTTAGAGGGGTTCTGTATTTTTTTTATTTTTTTTTTTTTACTAAAAGCTTGAAATGTAGATACTGTGATATCTTATCTCGAGAGCAAGCAGTGAACATGTATGCCTATTTTCATCTTCAAAAAAGGAGAGTCTACATATGCCTGGCTGAATGCAATAGCAGATCAGAACAAGAAAGAAGGAGCTACTGCTGCTCCACATGCTCACAGAGAAGATTAAGAGGAGGATTAACATTTTGGAATGCCAAACCACTAAAATCTGAAAAGTGATTTATGAGATGGTGGGGGTTGGTATCAAAGTTTAAAACGCTCTTGGTCAGCATGCCAACCAGTTGAATGGTCCTCCTCCTCGCTGGACCATTCAATCGGTTGCTATGGCAATAAGACCACTTTGTGACAGAATCACTTTCCATACATAATATAAAGCAGTTTGCTTTTTAATGAAGTTATTGTTACTATAATGTTTGAATATGCTTCAGTAGTTCCTGCACCCTGACTGGTGTGCCATGTTGTGACCGGTGCTACCGTTCTTTGGAAGACTTTTTCCCCAGTGAAGCACCTTTACTATGTTTCTAGTTCCTGTTACATTCTCACCATAAGTTTTTTGTTTGTTTGTTTTGTTTGTCATTTTCATAATGGATCTTTTGATGACCAAAATTTAACACTACTGTCTGCATTCCTCTCTACATTGCAAGCTCCTTTTCCTCTCGTTTCACATAACAATCAAGTCATGTTACATATACTACTTGGTATATCCCTGTATACGCATTGGACAGCGCTGAGGGATATGAAAACACTATTTAAAGCAATAATAATCATTGTGTAGTCAATCATAAGATAACAGGGCTCTCCAAAGTGAGGATAAGAGTGTGGATTTTGTTTTATAAGACAACAGAGTATGAAGAAGTTGGCTAGAAATGACAAGCGATGGGCTAAATATATAAAATGAACGGTTATGAAAACAAATGACATTTGCACACACTGTACCTTGATTCTCCTTATGCTGACTTTTGCCTCAGAAACCCTCTCAATAGCTGAGGGGAAGAAGAGAGTCACAGTGAGTCTCACTGCACTATAAAGGGACACTGCAACAAACACTCGACTTGCAGAGATAACATTGCCAAGCAGAACATACGTGGTGAAAGTCACAAACACGATGATTTTGCTTGCAACAAAGAAAGACGCCAAGTTGATTCCACGAAGATATGAGCTTCGGAGTACCTTGGATATCTCATTCCTAAAATAAAGAAATGCAAAAAAGCAAAACTAATGCCTTCAAACCACACAGAGAAGTAAAATACAGTTAAACACATTCTTGGATCCATGCTGGAGAACATTACTGAAAGGAGAAGTTGTGCCTTTTCTATAAAACAAACCATTATTGCTTTACCAATGCGGTTTGTTTACTTTAATAACATCGCCAATTATTTCTTGGCATACAACACCATCGAGCCTACTGCACGCAGGTTCATAGGCATTTGCATGATCCCAATGCATTATCTAGAGCAGGGGTGTCCAACCTGCGGCCCTCCAGCTGCTGCAGAACTACAATTCCCATACTCCTCAGCCAGCCCCTTAGCTGAAAGAGCATTATGGGAGATGTAGTCCTGCAGCAGCTGGAGGGCCGCAGGTTGGACACCCCTGATCTAGAGGTTCCAGGGGTCTGCACTGAAATCTGCATCCACCCATCTCACTGGCAATACAATCTGTTGAACAGGTCAACATGCCATTAAAATGAAAGGAGCAGATCCAAAATAGAGAAAATTTAAAAAAGTATTCCCAGCATATTAACCAGTAAACAGAGATGTAGATGTGACCATGTACAGCTATGTATAAAAATGTAAGATTAAATTAAAAAAAAACACATACTTCCTTATGTTATTGACGAGCTCTGTAAATGGCTGTTCCCAAGCATACATCTTAATTATCCTCATTCCGGATATTACTTCATTCATGGTGCGAATTCTGATGTCTGTGAAGGCTGCTGTCTTGCCCCTAAAGAAAGACAAAAATGTACAAATGACACACAAGTTACACAAAATGCTGTTACAAAAAAGACAGTTTAGCAAATTTTGCCCTATGAAATACCGTAGGCAAGCAGGCAAGGGCACTAGTGATAAACTACTATTATATCTTAATATAATACCAACTGGATTGAAAAACATAATAAACCAGGAAATCTGGAATAAAAGTTACAAATGAATAACAACAGGTTATACTATTTTTTGGCAAAAAAAAAACAAAACACACACACACACTGGCATGTGCCTACATAGGGATGACCTAGGTTTGTTGAAGAAGTAGAGATAATATATTTTTAAAATGGGCAGACAAAACATTTTGCCTACATCATAAACCCAAAGGTGGCCAAAATTATCCTTGCTACCGACTTCTAATATTAACATATTTAACATGTCTAAACACATGGACACAACAAAAATAAAAATGCTACTAAAAATATATATAAATATGATTTACCTTAAAGAAGTGAAGAATTTACCAAGACATGTTTGCAAAGGCATCAATATAATTAGCACAGCCATTCCTGCAAGGCACGACGGGCCAATTTCAATCCAAAGAAGCACCGTTACAGCTACGGCTTGCAAAGGGCCAGCCCACAAAAAGTGAAGAAAAATGGTAACCTGTTAAAGATGAGAGGTTAAAATTTGTATTGCACAATTTCACTATTTTTTAAGCCTTAAAATGTTTGGCATATATCAATGTGTCACATTAAAACAAAGAAAGCAGTATAACAACCACCTTTCCATGGTTAATCCACACTGGTTAGTGCTTACTGAATGCATGTAGAAGACATGCATATATAAAACAAAAACAATAAACCACGGCTTATTGTTTAAAAACTAAGCTCTGTTCCATTGAACTATGCATACATGAAATTACTCTTCTGTATTATTTCTATGCGCAAGGACAAAAGAAATGTGATTTATATAATAGTACATTGTTCACAACGAAATCTAACAGTACCTGGTCAAACTTATTCACATCATTTGACAAGAGATTTACTATTTGTCCTGTGGTTGTTTTTCCCATGGCAGTGTTACTAAGACGAAGAGCCTACAAAAAAAAAGACAAGAAAAGAAACAGATAAAATTTCATACATTACCAAACCAGTCTTTCCAGAGCACTAAATCAAGCATTTAATCCATTAATTGGCTGTTTTGACCAGCTAACTTGTGTTAGAACAGTAAAACTACATCCCCAGGATTGAACAAAGTTCCACACGTGATTGTGTATATAATATACACACACACACACACACACACACATACACAATTTTATAGATTACAGCACCCCTAAAAGGCAAAGGGGGGGGGGTCACACCAAATATTGATTTGATTTACACTTTACATTTTGTTAATGTATCACAAATATACATGCTACTACTTTTTAAAGCATTCTTGCTTTATAGCATTTTTTCATACCTGCCTAAACCTTTTGCACAGTACTGTATAAAAAATATATTATACACACACATATATATACACACACACACTTATATATATATATATATATATATACATACATACATATACACATACATACATACATATACATACATACATACAGTGTTGTGAAAATGTATTTGCCTCCTTCCAGATTTGTTCTATGTTTGGTTATTTGACACATTTAAATGTTTCAGAGCATCCAACTGATTTTAATATAAGAGAAGGACAACATGAGTAAACACAAAATGCACTCTGGGTTTTTTTGTGACCTCCTGGATGAGTCGTTGATGCCGGCCACTCCTAGGAAGGTTCACCAGGGTTCCAGATTTTCCATTTGTAGATAATAGCTTTCACCCTGGTTCACTGGAGTCCCAGTGCCTTGGAAAAGTCTCTGAATTCCTTTAGATCATGGCAGCATGTGCTGTCTTTTGAGACATTTTAGGCTTCTTCACTTTATAATATCGGGTTCTAATTATTTAATGTTTAAAATCAACAGAGCTGGGTGTTTCTAGTGAAATTGAAATAATTAAATTGTTTAACTGGTTAATTTAGTAACTTTTTCACGTTGGATAGCTTTTTTCCTTCTACACATAGAATCATAATTTATAAACTGAATGTTGTCTCTACTTGTGTTATCCTTGTCTAACCTTTAAATCAGCTTGATTTAAGTGTGCCAAATTTGCAAAAGTAGAAGAAACCGGGAACACATATTTTCAGGTGCTGCTTGAATGACCAACATGTACATACAGAACAAACCAAGAAATCAGTAGCAAACACTACTTAAAAAGCACTTAAAAAGCACCTGTTTGAAGCACAAAGACACAAAATGTTAATAACAGCATTGTATTATTTTCTGTGCTTCCAATAGGCGCTTTTGGATAGTATATCTACGATATATAGAATTTAAATTGGAGTACTTTGACGTAGTGGTGGGTTAGCCAATATAGTGTATAGTAATCCACAATATTTATGCTTAAATTGTATTTGCTTTGTGTGCACTGATTTTTTGCTTTGTTTAAAATATATATATATAACATTTTTGGTATAATAATAATAATAAGCACAATTCACCCCTTTTTCCTACAACATTTAGTGTGACGTTATACCTGTGTATTATACACGTGTCTTATTGCAGAGATTTTATGGCATATATCAAAATACTTCGAGCCAAAAATAGGGTTCTAACTGATTTTCCCTCTCAGAATGTTTAGGTCCTTTTAACACAAAACACACATGTTTTAGGTTTTCTGAAGGAGACTCTTACCTTCTTATAAATCATGTGGCACATGGCTACTCGAAGCTTCATACCGGCTCGGAGAACATGATAAAAGTAGATATGATGCAGCACGGCTAAAAGGAGGGTGCAGACGGACAAGGCGGCAGCGTTGATATAAGCATTAGCCAAGGCTGCATCACTGGGATCATTGATCTCAAAGTAACTCACAACATTTCCAAGAAATATTGGCTGGATCACTTTAATGCTTTCCTAAACAGAGAAGAAACAACCTTTTAAAAGCATGGCCCTGGTCGAACGCAACTAAGTTAGATAATTCTTTTAATAGTAGACAGATTATATATGAGTGTTAATCACTGCCCTGTTCTTTCAGGCAATGGTGCCAAGTATAGTATTTTACTGCAACTAAGCAGGAAAGAACACACTGTACTTTTATAACTCAGCTTAAGTGGTAACAGATAACTCACATATCTCATAAAAAGGCCAAGGAAGTAGAACTGTTAACAATTCTAGACAAAATCAGGCAAAACATTTGTCTAGAGTGTGTTTATAATATGTTCAAGTACTTTGCATCAGCTAAGTTTTAGAAGAGTCCTTGATAAAAATGAATACAAACTATTAATTGTTTACCTTTGTTTTTAAGTACAGAAGATAATAAAACATTATCAAGGTTAGAAATTAAAAATACTGGTTAGATTATCTCCAAAGTCCACAGTACCATGTGACATTATTTAGAGAGAGAAACAAGTATATAGAATACAAGGAATTACATGTTCTAACGGTTCTACTTATCTACTTTATACTATAAATATATATATATACGATTGGTGTGTAAATTAAAGGTTACATCAGTAGACCAATCCTATTAGCATGCCATGCTTCATTCACATATAGTAGTAGCAGGTACAAATCCTGGGTTGAATGTAAAAGTTAAGTTATAGGAGTTAAAAAAAAAAAAAATTAAATTATGTACCTCAATAAATGTAAAAAACCCTAAAACTGAATAGGCTCTCCAGTAGCAGCGTATGATGGCTTTTGTCAAACGTGGTGCACGTGCTTCTTTTTGAGCTTTTTGTTTTTCCTCCTCCCAATACCTGAAACAAAATAAATATACAAATTTAAAAACTGGGTAAAGAGAGAGCTTTATTATTTCAAATAATAGATCAACGATTTATCTATTTTTCTGGGATCAGAGATAATCTCACAAGAGGCTTGGGTCACCACCTGACAGAATTCCGGACTCTAGACTGTCGAGCTATGCATATATTGCGCATGTTCCCTTCTAGTTGTCAGCTAAAACTGTATTCCTGAGCTGCTGTGATGCTGCTTAACCATGCATTTTAAACTGATGCCTTGATGTTAGGGATAACAGCATAATATAGACGCTAAACAGTTGTTACAATTAAATCCATGAGTTGGACCAAATGCACCAGGAGACTAGTCAGGACCATATGGGGAAACATTGGCATTTTGTATCAGATTTTTTACTTCTTCAATAAAAGCTATTCACTATTTGTGTCACCTAGCACCAGAAGATCAAACACAGTCCAGTAAAACAACGTAGGTAAAGTCCAAGAACTCCAAGAACTGTTACAAATTCTAGATGGACTGGACAGGACATTGGATGGGTCACGGGTAAGGGAAAAGAATTTGCATGATTACCTCTGGTCTACGTCTCTGGTAGATATAAGAAAATCTAAACAACCTAAAATTGGAACATTATACAAAATAATACAACCGACAGATGGATTTCAGTTACGATTTTAGCTGAAATGTAACACTTCCTTTTTATTATAGATGGGGGGGCAATGAAAGCAATAACCCAGTGGAGAATCCACCAATAATAGTAAATTGATTTGCTACGTTAATATTGTCATGACTGGATCATCAATTAAATTAGAATATAGTTGTGGAATATTCAACACACAACAGAATGAAATTGTGGTAAAAATCTCCAACACACCTTGGATTTTGTTATAAGGTTTTCTTATAATATCATTTAAGTGCACCAAAAATTGTTCAGAGGTTCATCAACTAGTAAAGTAAACTCTCTTCATAGACACATTGGCAAAATGGAGCTCACCCACCGCCATGTAAAATGCAATTAATCTGGCAACAGGATTCATGCAATTACATGCAGAGAAGTTCATATTTTTTTAGTTAAATTTGTTACCACTGAAGCTCTTCTCCAAGCCTTTCTGAGGTGTCTTCGGGGAGAACTTTATACATGTCATCTTCCTCAAGCTTCCGTTTGTGGCCAATAAGAAACAAGGAGTTGAGCCAGCTGAGAATGAAAGAATGAATACCTTGGTTATGAAGCACGTAGATCACATATAATCTTCCTGCATGCTGAAGGCCGTAAATCTAAGGCCAGATAATGATATGCAGAACAGAAAAGTACAACATAAAAAACTATTTGCATTGTGGTTTCCATCAAATAAAACATCTCTCATTATCAATGACCCCCTAGTATACACTGGCCTATCAAACAAAACCCACAGTTGCTTGAAATGGTAGCCACCATCTAAGAAAGCCAACAAATTGCCAAATACAGCACATAACTTCACAAAACGCAGTGTCACAAGGAATAAGTGAACTGACCAAGTAAAAATCTAAGATTATGGTTTCATGAACATTTTCCCTCTTTTCCTGCCAATATAACACAACAGACAGGGGGAGCAATACCTTTAACCCGATGTCAAGATACTGGATATAATAATTGCATATGTGTCAAACATCAGTATATATTATAAACACATCCTTACCTACACACTACAAAAATATCACTTCATTGTTTCCAGTGGTTTAAGAGGCAATATAAAAACTAATTCGGAGAAAAAAAACAACAGTCATTGGTCTAACAAAATGATTTTTCATGAGAAGATTAATCTCATATTTTGTATAAAATGGATAACAATACTAGCTATTTATGTGCATTGTTATATTTAGTTACGCCAATCTTTATTACTGTAAAGAAGACGCAAATATGCAAAAGAAAAAATACATATATTAGCTTCCAAAAATTATGGTAGGTATGTGGATGCATTTTTTTTGTACATTTTCTTAAGAGTAGATAAAGTCCACCCAAAAAAAGATCTCTACAATTAATTAATTTTAGAGCTTGAAATGGCACAAAAAAATCTATTAATAATAAAAAAGCATGGCTGCTGATATAGTGCTTGAGATTTCTTAGTCACTAGTTATTATTTATTGTTTTATATATACCATAGTTAACTCCATATTTCAATTTGTTTACTTGTAGCAAAATATATAGACCAATGGATTTTTTCTTTTCGCTATTCCAATTATTAGCCAATATTTTAACTTTATCATCAATATCAGTTGAGCCAGATGGCTCAATTCTGCTGGGTGACAGACTTGGTATCAAAGTCCGTTCATTTATTTAGTCCAAATTTCATTCAGAATATGGAAAGGAACATAAAGATCAGGAGCTATTTGCACACCAATAAGCCTACATTCCAGTACTAAAAAAGCATCATTACAAAATAATGGTTGATAACTGGAGATTGTCTACGCATAAATTAGACAGCATCAACATAATGACCTGAGATACATAGATACGGATAATATAAAACCCAAACCTGGGAACTACCTGTGCAGGACGCGTCAGGACCGCCAGCTGGCTTTGGTGGGCAGCCCCACCAATATCACAGGAAACACCCCCAATTTAAAGGGGAAAAGGGAGGGGAGTGCCAGGACCCCACTACCGCGACCGGGATTTGTTTGTTGACCCAGAGAACGGTTAACTTACCAGAATTCTCCAGGCCAAACACAGAGTTTCTAGGTATGTATTCACGCACATGCACACACGGTCCCATCCACTAATAATGGCACCCATGGTAAATATGAGCAAAGACGACTGTGGAAATGTGTCTATTGTTTAACCCTTTGATTAAAAAAAAAAAAAAAAAAATTCACACAAACAAAAATGCTTTTGGTATGCTGAAAGAGACACATATTAATGTATTTAGAATGCAATGTCATAAAAGTCCCTGTCCCAATACTTTTGTCCATATAGTGTTGCGTGCGCACAGAGATATATATATGCGTGTGTGTGTGTATTATATATAGATATAAAAAAAATATAACCCACCTATATAAACCATTAAAAACCATCCAATTTAATATAAGAAATAATTGTACAATATACAGTACTTAAAATCACATACAGGTTTAATAGAGGATGTTCCATACCGTACTCATGGTCAGTATGGGCCACTAATTTAAGGATAGCATAGAACATCCGTTACCAAAATAAAAACTTACAATACTTGAATTATCAGTGGTTTAAAATAAAATATCATACACAATGAAATCCCAATATTCCATTTGTAATCCAGAGAATTAGGATGGGGTCTGAAAATGTTTGCAAGGCACTGTATATCTGAGGTGAGGAAAGATCCCTTGGCCATTCCATTCTTCAAATATAAAGCTTTCCTGTTAAACAAACCCACATTTCTGTTTGTTTATCAAGCAGTAAACCTCACTGCAATACTTTACAGACTAGCTTTTAACTACATTAGTGATTTTCTACTCCCAGACTTCTTTAAACACAACAACCCTTTTGACATTAAGTTACAAAAAAATGTAAAAAAAAAAAAAAAAATCTTGCCTTCTCTAAAATAATTCAGGAATAGACATTTAAATGTCAATTTCTTTTCACAAAATGACTTCATGACAAACTCCTTCCCCCAGGGCAATGTTTTCACACCAAACGCCCCAAGTCAAATTCATGTGCAAAAGTCCTTTACCAAACATGTTATTTTCCAGTAAGTCACTCTTATGAGTCAAGTGATATTGTGGGTGGCTTTCCCTGCTCAAAACACCACACTGAGCTGATCCCGTATGGAAATGCAAATGAAGTCCTACTTAACTCTTTTCTTTATAAATTTTCATTAGTGTCCAGCTGGGTGATTAAGACAACACCATTCTATTGTTTACCACAGGCAGTATGACAAGGAGTCAGGTTTTTTGCCTAGCAGATCGGGCCAAGATTACGGAGCTATAACACACACTAAAACTGTTCCCCTTTAACTTCTCTTCTAAAGAGCCCACTGACATCCAAATCAAGTGTTTACCCTTCACCCTTCCCACAGCTAAGGCTCTAATTCTAGGTAGGTAACTTTCACCTTTACTTCAATTTACAGATTAACGCATGATCCGCACTGAAAACCCTATTAGAGAAAGAGGAACAGTTTCAGGACAGTCTTTCATAACCATGTCGACATGTAATAACTGCTCACAGGCCGTGCAAATTAAATGTAC
Source organism: Spea bombifrons (assembly GCF_027358695.1). Lineage (NCBI taxonomy): Eukaryota > Metazoa > Chordata > Amphibia > Anura > Pelobatidae > Spea > Spea bombifrons. Next base: position 99,118,062 of record NC_071088.1, on the reverse strand, counting down.
TCTGTTGCGTAATGTGTATGTTTTTATTTTCTCGTTCACAGACAAGTCATTTCTGTATCGTCAAAAATTAAAAGTTGTATTTGAAGCTACAGTAATAATACAACGAGAACTGGAGATTATAATGGCAAGACAACTACAGAAAAGGCTACAGGAAAAATACCTGAGCCTCAAACTATTTTGCCATAGGATCCGGAAGGACAAAGACCAAGATTTGTACACCCTTTCTTACACCAATTCTTACTTTCACACAATTATTCGTATCTGTTATGAAGGCAGACACTACTATATTGGCTTAGGAGCTACAAACAGGATGTACCGGATAAGATTCACCATATTTAAAACAAAATCTGCCTTTCCAAATAGAAAATGGCAAAATTCCATAACTCTTCTTTTCGTTGGCGAACAGCCAGTAAAACCAAACCCACCAAGATCCCTGCACCCAAAATCTCTCAAACTCTTCTAGGAATTTAAAAAATAATAATAAAAACGTCAATTCCCAGCACTACCCCAGCACTTTCAAGAAGGCATTGAGTCCTACGGTCTCGTGGAGCACAAGAAATCACACCACTGCTCCTGATTACATTGGCCGTGCTTCTGACAGTAATTGTCTGCATGTTGCCCCATTGTTTGACGAGAATCCTTTTCAGCCAGAGGAAATGTGTTTGCTGGAAATAAGTGAAGTTAATTGTTCTGCGTAAGCATTCTGATCCCTTGAGGATGATTCTCCTATCACACCCCGTAAATTGAATTCTCTATGTCTAGACTAATTGTTGAGGATATATGAGTGCTCATTCAGAAACACATTTTCCAAAAGATGTAATTACTTTTACTTGGGGAGGAAATAAATTAGCAAAACTTGGCATGAGATCAGAAATGTTATGGCTAAGGACCAAACAGGTTCACCCAGGTAGCTCCAAGAATCCCAGAATACTTCATTCCTACCCCCTACACTGCCCATTATTCAACATAAGTTAGAATGAACAACCCTAAAACTCTGTAGGTTTCTGTAAATTTGTTTTAAAGCACACATTCCCTGCAGATAACTTGAAGATTTGTAAACACCTCATGACCTCAAACTATAGAGATTATGAAACACTTACTTGTCCTTGAAGAGTCTGGGAGACTGGATTTGCCCTTCAAAGGCACCTTCTCGGTGCCAACATAAAAACAATCCTACGGATAATAATTCATGGGAAAAAGCCAAACACTCCACTGATTATTATCGGATTTCATCTTATGTAGTCTAAATGTTCCTTCTATCTTAAAGCTTTTTCATGAACGTAGACTTTGTGAAACTGAATATATTAAGTCAGATTTTAAGTCACTCTGTGTCAATAAACAAAGCCCTCCTATAATCAGCTAATGTATATATTTTATATTCACTTCACTGCTAATATCACATTTCCTCTGGCATTATTCAGGGGTAGGTTCATTTTCGTTATACTCTTACTCTTGAAAATTAAACTTGAAGTATTTTTCTTAAACCAATTGAGTAATTTATCTCAAGCCATGAGAAGAAGTTACATACCGTTCTCCCAGGCAGCCAGGACGTAGCTAACCAGTTGTTAATATTCCAAATATAAGCCTCTTACCCTTTTGTACTTGTATAGCTAACCATAGTTCACATATTTTCTCTCAATGCCAAGGCAAACACCTAAACTATTTCATGGTGTAAGTCATGCTTTCCAGATTAACCTTAACCTTAATATTGTATACCCAGTCTGCTTTATGCATGCATCATATTCAAAAGGGGGGGTACCAATTACTGAAATTCAACAACAAAAAAAAAGTGTAAAAATAAGCAAGAAACAGACACGGTAAATGTGTTCATCTGTTTTTGGTTAGACACAGATTTGAAGACATCTTTCATTTGAAGAAGCCAACTTTTTCTTTAACTTTATACTCAGTGTCTGTTCCTGCCACAGGTGTCAGATGGTCCATTTAAACTCAAAAGGAGCAGTCCTGTATCTTGGATCTTCTTTTTAACAATGAGCCACCTGGGGGTACTGACTAGTGAAACGGGCAAATCCTCTCAGAATAGACAGCTTGGCGACTTTCCATCCAAAGCTACCTAAAGCTATTTCTATTGACAAATATATAAATAATAATAAGTACTAAAGTAATTCATTAATACATTTTGATTTCTAAATAATTATGAATTTCATACTTTTGAGGTAACAATTTTGATATACCCAGGATCTCTACTGATAAACAGAATGGTTTCTTAAAGACCATCAACTGCTTGTAGAACCAGCCTAATAAGATGATAGCAGAAGACATTTTGCTCAATGCAAGTGTATCTGTTATATGAACTTGCGAAGGAAGTTGTAGGTTATAATCACATGTAGGGTACTGGTGGACGTTTTCATTACCCTTTCATTAAGGCAAGAGACTCAGTCACCAATTTTTTGTGGTACTTCTCCCATGTTGGCTTCATGACTATCACTCCCTAATGCTTCCCATCCAGGAAACAAGCTACCCATTTATTAAAAAGGTGTTCTCCCTCTCCCTGCATCCTCCAGTTTGTAAAGCAAAAACCCAAAATTATTTGGCAAAAGTTTACAGGTGCGGTTCCATTTCATTTGCTTGAAGGTCTTGTAGTTTAAAGGGTGGGAGTTGCTGTAGGAGGTCAGACTGCTGCTTTGTAATACATAGAGGAGAGCTTTTGAAGTATGACAGGCGTCGTTGCTGAGCAACTCTAGCATCTCAAACCTTTCAATGGCGGTTTTAAGTGGCACTGGGGAAAAACTTTTCTTTTACATCTCTTTACAGAATGCAGCATTTATCTGGTGATATTTTTATTATCATCTTTTATTTTTATAGCGCCAACAATTTACTCAGCGCTTAATGACAGACTACAACAAACCGATACATAAGGAGGAGAAGGCCCTGCTCGCAAGCTTCATGAGGCACCCTGGGTGGAACAGCGGCTTTAACAAATATCTGAGGAGGGTACTGGGAATTATGTTTCTGAAATTGCATTTATTAACAAAACTAAAAGCAGGTGAAACAGCACAGTTAAAACATTTCAGTGCAAGTCAGAACATGACTGACCCCTTGGGAGACCTGAAATAAATTTCAGTTTTGCTATAGCTAGATTTTAGAGACAACCCTATCTACAGCTTACACTTTACAATCTATGTATTGTAGGGTACCACGTATGATGGTATATAGGTAAAATCCTATAATTATGGTAAAGAAATACAATATAGGTAGAAAACACATGTCCACAAGTACGGCACCTTTTATGCACCTCTCAACTCCCATCACTTCTTATTCAGGCCAAGGGGTGGGAATTGTAGACCACAACCCATTTTGATTGTTTAAATACATTCAACTATTTATTTAAGGTGGAGTAACTGTGATATTAAAAATTCTGTCCCCTGTGCGTTGTAAGCATGGGGACTAATACATACAACAGATAACCTGGCAGCATGCTGGCAATTTTTTTTAACTCACAGAGAAGATGCCGGCCGGTCCCAGACAGACCAGCATCATTCTCTCTCCATAGAAAGGTACCTTGTGTTTTTATTCTAAAAGCAAGGCATGTGTCTATAACAAAAGTCTTGCACGCAAGGCTGTCTGGAGGAGATCAGAGCGCATCATCACAGCACTGTACATAGCTTGAACTCTAAAGGGTTAAACTGCTGTGAATACATGGCTAGGATAACAGAATTGTCGGTGACATTCTGCCATTCACTGGCACAGCTGCCTTTGAGCGCACATCGAATCATCACATGCTGTTTATAAAGCGGTATGTCGTTAAAGGTTTTTGGACAGGTGTGTGGAGTAGGTGCAGCATTTCTCTTTACCCAATCTACAGGCACATAGGGCAGCTAATAAACTGTAAAATATATCGATGTAGTAGTTCATTTGTATACGCCTTTTCATATTCGCAACAAAATATATTTCTCTTAAGATTTATACCTTTTTTTCAGAACCTATGTGTGATACAATATTACCAACACTGGAGACCAACTCAGGTTAAAGCAGCAGAGCGCTCTTTACATTGTCTGTTCACTCTGAAATGCTACACGGAGAAACCCAAAAAAGAGCGATAAAGATTTGTTTATATGTAGCTACCCGGATTCCATGAATGATTTTATCCTGAGGAAGTTAACAATACCATTACATGCTGACATTCTATCATTTCATATGTACTGGATTAAGGTGTGATTAATCTGTCACTTTTCCCATTGCTACAATTAATTATTCAGCTCTATATACACTAAACCTACACAACTGTGCTTACTAATTAAAGTAAGCAATATATACCGTACTTAAAATTAATCTTAAGTACATAAAAACAGCCATCTTTGTTTTCTCAAAATCATTATGATTTTTTTCTCTCCATTAACCAATTACTACCCTGTTGTTAAACTGTGCATTGGTCCAAATAGTCTGTGTAAGGACGTTATGCTGTAAAAAAGTATAAATAAAAAAAAAAATACTCCAAACATATTGTGAAGAAGACTTTTAAGAAGCTCGGGATGATCGCCATGATATGCATTTTAAAGCATAAAATAGCTTAGAGGTCGTGGAGGGGACGTCTATAGAATGCCTTTATATGCATTTTTTCCCGCACAGGGTATATGTTTGGTAAAACCCATCTCCTGACATGCGATATGCTCACTACCAGTTTATTCCAGCATTGAGCAGGGGAGAACTACCGGTAATTTGAACCCTATGAGTACGCAAGGAAAGCAATCCCATTGGTTTCAGCCAATCAACAGCCAGAACACAGAAAGAGTGGGGAGCTGCAGCTTCTCTCTATCGTGTTGGGGTGTTTTTTTTATTATTATTATTTACCTTTTAAAGAATATATATTAAATCACTCTTTTTAAGGCTTTTGGGTTGTGCGCTTGCATAACCTAGACAATTACCTTGTGTCTGCGTTGCAGAAAAATAGCCCTTTGACATTATCTACTTATTGTTTTTAGAAGCCATGCTGTCCCAATGTTGTCATAGAACTCAAGCTTCTGGCATTGCAAAAGAATGTATTAGCACCCTATAAAACAATGCACCAAAACACATCTTACTACAAGGTTTATCAGATCAGGATATTTTTGGTTTGGTAGAATGTAGAGGCCAGTACACATGCACCTGGACAACTTATATGAAAGAACTTTAAAAATAATATGATATTCATTCACTAGTTAATAAGTTTGCTCTTTGCGCTCTTTGCATTAAACTGAGTTTAGGACCTCAGATCAGAAACATATTGAACCAGAGTTAATAAGAACCTAATATGCATTTGATGCTTTCTGAAAAAAGAAAAATATATATTGATATCAATTAGACCGCTCCATGTGCACAGGGTGTTCCTGTCAAAATCCCACATAAGCCAGTGTCAGAGGTGAGCATATACAAGATACATCACCTGCAAACAAAAAAGCTGGGGGGCAACGAAGGAATAGAGGAACTCTCATATATTTGCTTGGGGAAACAATGATAAATACAGCACTCAGCTATCATATGATCCCTGGATAGTCCCTTTATTAGCTTGGTTTTCAGCATGGGGTTTATTCTTGTGCAAAATGACTTTTGGTATCAGTAGTAATATATTGCTTTTCTACACTTGAAAAGTGAATGTGTATTTTCTGTAAAAGAAAAAAAAAAGAAAATGGTTCACCATAAAAGGCCTTAACTCAAAAATAAAATAGTCTTTGTGGAATTACATCAAATGTACTTAAAGTGGGTAAAAAAAACAGTGAAAACATTTTTTGGTGGTGGGCTGAGCAAGAGCTGCTCCTTCTAATCACATGCAAACTCACTCTAGTGAACTTATGTTTATCAGTCTAAACTGAACTCTAATAATACAAGGCAACCTTCCAGGATGCTTTGGCAGTATCTCAGAAAGTGTACCCTCAGGTCAACTGCATTGAGCATATTTTGCAAACCTGTTATAAAAAGATTACATTAGAAAAAACTATCTAGTAGAACATTAAGTTGTATAAGTTTGAAATAAAGTAACATCCAGGCAAAATATTATGGCATTAGGGTTGAGTATTCAGCAAAATAGCAAAGTGTGCTTTGTAAAATGATTAAGAGATTCCCCCATTCCACCTCATCATAGGAAGAGGTCTGCATGTCTGAAACAGAGGATGTGCATCTTTAAATGAGTGTAAATATGTAACAAAGAAAGTGGGAACAGAATCCATGAACTGTAGCCATAAAATGTATCCTTTTTTAATCCTGATAAAGTACTGGCCCTTTAAACCCCTAGCAACCAATGATGTAACAGGGACGACATAAAAAGATGAACCTAGAGGACTAATGGCATACCTAGTACGTCATCAGTAAAAAATGGTCCCACGTCATTGTGATCACTCTGATCAATGGTTCACCACCGTAGGTGACTGCTCCATTAACAGGAGCAGCCAGTTTACAGCAGGTCTCCTGCACTTGTGTGCATGTGATCGATGCTACTGCCAATTACATGCACCGATACAGTTAAACAACATTGACAGTGCTTGTAAACACTGCATTTGTCTCTGTTCTCTGCCCCTCTCTCTATTCTTTTAACTGTGATCATGAGCTGGACAGAATCAGAGAACAGTAAGTAAGTCCCGAGGCCAAAAAATAGTTTTATTTATTTTTACCTCACCCTAAGGAATTAATTTTTATGTACATTGGGTAGTTGGTGTGAAATTAGTTAGATTTGATTAATTAAAACCTAAAAAAGAAAATATTGTCCCAAAAAAGGGAGTGACTTAGGTCATGGATAACCACTTGGCTGTCATTGGCAACATGCATTCACAGTTGGAGAATCATGCAACCGAAGTGGATCTTGTGTAGTTGATGCTCGAACCCCATGTACAGTGGGATTTAAGCTAGTAGACCACCTCATCCTTAACATGATCCAAAGCTCATACAAAGCTGGTCTAGATATATATATATATATATATATATATATATATATATATATATATATATATACACACACACTCATATTTGGATATGTGGACACCTTTGTTTTATTGAACATTTTAAGAAAAGCAATAAAAGAATAGGTCTGGACTTCTTTAAAAAAAAAAAAAAAAAAAAAATCTAGCTCACAATGACATCACATTCTCCTTCCTCTTGGCCAATATCCCGATGTCAAGAAGAACTTCCCCGACTGAATAATTCCCAATCCGGTGTCAGAATCGTGAAAGCTAAATCAGAAAACCCCTTATCTGAAGAACTAAATCTAAACACCACCTGGAACCGTCCAGCACCTACTCACAAGTACAGTGGCTGAAAATACCACAAAGACGTACCTAAAGTGGGTAGAAAGTACCGAGAAGCCGCTTTAGCACCGAGCTGCAGGGCTCGTGAGGGGAAAGGTATGATTTACAGAGCTTACTGGAAGGCTACTAAGCTGTCAAGCCAGCCGTTCTCTCCTGCCGGCTATTACCGGACACACACGTGGGCTCGACATGTACACCCTTGTGTACCTCAGCCGGCACTGTCATGTGTTACCCTAGCAGCCATGTCACGTATCAATTACAATGGAACAAGACGACGGAAAACTTCCTACCAGAAAAAGATTTTTGAGCAGAAGTTGGCGTTTTGCAGGGGGTTGTCTTTGCCTTCCTTGCGCACGGGCTCCATAGCGTCTACCGCCTTCTTTGCTGGGGGTGCCCGGCCTGCCTGTTCATGAGGACACCTTGTGGGTGCCAAGGTCCAGCACGGTAAGCAGCCTCTTCCCGCAGAGAAGAGTCTCCGCTGAGCAGACTTCCCAGAGGCAGCAGCGCTAGCTCGAGCTCTACATAGCCCCGCCCATCCTCGCAGTTGCTTCATCCGATTGGCGAACAGACCTAAACCTGGCAGAAGCTGCTACAAAGTGCACGCCAGATTACGTCACGCCCCCCCCCTCACCTCCGCCAGAAGCGTGCCTGGCCGGGGGGAGCGAAAGGTGAGTGGGGTCCGGGTGAGAGCTGAAGGGCTGGTTTCGGTGCAATCACTTTAACGTCCTCGTTGTAACGCATTCGCAGGGACAGCTGTCATTTCATGTTGCTCTTATGTGATACAGCAGGGGTCATGTTCAGTCGGTACCTCAGCACATGTATGTATATGTTTTATTGGGCGCTAACAGGTTTACAGTATAACACACGTTATATAATACAGTAGCCTACCGACGTTTTAACCAGGATACAATAGATAGGAAGTCATTAGGATAGGCGGTACCTGGTCCATAGAGCTTACAGTCTAAGTACAGAATTTAGGGCCCGTGATTGTTCTAAATAATCATCTTTGGTACCTTATGAGAAGCAGGTGATGGAATAACAGCAGTGGGAGGCCTGTGTTTTAACAACTTGGCCATAGTCTTGGACAGAAGAGCTAGAGCTCTTGAACTATAGGGGTGCAATGTTAACAGGTCCAGAGGGGATTCTGCTTACCGCTGCACTAGTTGTAGTCTACATGCTTGGGACCCTGAGGGTCCTTAACTATTAACCCTTAATTAAAAAATCCATGTAGCAACTTGCCAAATGGCTGAAATACTGATCCACATGGAAGCCTGATGTATGGTTATTCAGACGCACCTGTTTGAGTCTCCTGAATTCAAGTGGCAAAAAAGCATGGGTTGGGTGTCTCGGGTGTCGCCAGATTTATGTAATTACCGTATGTCAGATGTATTATGTAACAATGAAGGCATCAGCTTCAGACTTTGTGACCCTGATTCTGGCCTTTCACCCTGAGACCCCAAATGATACGATTATTTCATGTTGGGGTCTTTGAAATTGACCATTGCGCCATATTTAGGAAGTGTTTTTACAATTGGACTTTGGAGGCACTGCGGTTTTGTCCGCTAACTAAACTGAAGTTTTATGATATGTGTGAAAATGTGATTTGAATTCAAAGGTTTTTCCACCTTTTTATAGTGCAGAAAATGTCTAATTTCCCAAGACTTTGTGTAATGATCACAAAGCAATTTGCTAGTTGAACTTCTCACGGTGAACGTCAAAAGATATGCCACTTTCATTTTGGATGCATGAGTGTGACATACAAATCGAAAGCCATCTGAACGACCAACAACCTCTACAGATCACTGAGACCCTATCATTTCATCCCCATCCAAGCAGTCCTTCCCTACTGTTTCACTTGCCCTCAGCCACCAACTAGATTGTAAGCTCACAGGACCCTCTCCTCCTTTTGTAATAATACACATCAGGGTAGTGAGGGTCCAGCTTGCAATATTACAATATTAAATATGATATGTAGTCTCTTCAAGGTATACGTGTGATCAGTTTTGGCTTGAGAGTTATAACTGAGACGGTGAAGCGGGGAACAGCAGATTGCAGTAACTAACAACCTCTTTTTACCTGAGGTGGTAACGTTGAAGAATTGCAAATTGTTATGACACTTAGAATACTTAAAATAAGATGGAAAGTGCTCCTTTTGGAAATATTTTGTAACATCTAACTTAAGTTATTCCTACATTTTCTTTGCATTATTAATATCAGATTAAAAATATATTTTCATAAATATGGTGTGTTGTCGTTTTTTTGTTTTTTTTTTTAAATAGTTCTAGTTTCTGGCAGCTGTGTGTTAGTCATGTATATGTGTTTAGTCCAAGTTAGGAGACACTTATATCTCCTGTAGGAAACAGTAGAATGGCTCACCCTGCCAGATGCCATGACATATTTAGAGGAGTTGACTTCATCTGATAATACTGATAACAAAAGGGGGGGAGTTATCCATTAAACCTATTTGGAATTAAAAAGACTGATAAAGCTAAATGTTAACTCATACAATCTCAACATAAAACATGGTTAAAACGTGTTTACTTAAACCAAACTGACAATATATAAACATACAGCAGTTATGTTATGTGACTCATTTACAAAATAAATGTTTTCCGAAATATAAACAAGGAAGGATCACTGGAACACCACTAAACATCAATAGAAGTGCTTGATTTCATTGAGGACGTTAAAAATAGGCTTATCTGCAATAGGTCAAGTTAAGCTATATGTAGCACAAATCCTAAATAAAGCTTAGACCCATGAGTGTCAGAGCAGTACCCAGTGATTTCATAAACATAATACCGGTAGTGATATAGGTAAGGACTTCATCTGGAAGAAGACAAGTATCCCCCATCTGAAAGCTTAGATCCTTAGCCCCCCTTGGTTTATTATTCCTGCCACCTCTCCTCGGGTATGTGACAGAGACCTACCCTATGTTGTCCTGTAATGATCCACAAGATGGCTCTATGATGCTGTCATTGCCAATAATTACTTCTGTAATTATTTATTAGCAAATATAAAGGTGTTTATCAACATTCATGTCTTTGTTTTTCATTGATACCATACTTCATACCATATCTGTTAGATGTTACTGGATACGTATAGGTACATAATTCACATGTGCAGTGTTGTGTTTTTTGAGACAGCCATCAACAGATCCTCAACAGGCCCAAGCATGGGGTAGGGCTCAATCATCAGAGTAGACAGGGGCCTGGCATTTTGTGGTATGCCACTGGTGGGTACAAGAGTGGCAGGCTAATGAGCAGCCAGGCGTTTTGGTCGATAGATTCCATGATACATAATGGCTCAGTATATTGTCCATGTTTTCCCATTTGCTTCAGTGCATCTGTTTTTGTGGTTGAAATTAAATTCTCATATGTTGCCTTACCTAGCCGTTTATACTTGTTTAATAAACTTCTTGAAATGTCATTGCTTAATTGTTCTATTTAGATAGTAATCCAACATACACTATGGTACACATATGTAAATACCATTCTAACACACCCATACTAACACACATGCACACTCATTCTAACACACATTCTCCCTCTCCACCTATTCATAGACATCCATTATCACATACACTTATACATAGACATACATGCCCACACACACTTGTATGTAGACTTCCATGCTCACATTTATACAAACATACATACTAGAGAAAACATGGAAAAAAACACAGACAAGATGTGTTATTTTTACTCCTATAACTTCTTAAAAGTTCAGTTAGATATAAAGGGATTATTTGTTAAAAAAATATTTTGACAGTCATGTCAAGTGTCTTTGGAGGGTTCAATTAATACAAAAGTAGCTTTCAGGGTTATAAAATTTTTAACTCTAGCAGTGTCAGGACTTCAGAAGTATCACCCCCGCTGTTCCTCAACAAGTTCTGCTGGCAGCTTGACGCCTTGCCAGGTATTCCAGCCATGAAGAGTGCATGGTCGGTACCCTTCCCATCCCGCACCCTGCCAAACAGTAATACCCTGCTGAGGAGGGGTGCACCATACAGCAGCAGCCCTGGTCCTGGCATGTGCGCGCATACCCTGTGCACACCTCTTTAACCTGACCTGGGTAATTGGGGCTTTCTCTTTAAATTGTGATCTTCCCCATCTTGCTCAGTTGTAGAGTTATCCTCCTTCAGAGTGTGTGTGTGTGTTTCACCTGACATTTGCTTGTTTTTGACTACGAGATTGAATCACTCCTTGGTACTATTTTATGACCGCCTGTCAGGTTCTGTTTAACCTCAAACTCTGAACCTATCATATAGATTACGTGAAGGTTCAGACAGTGATCTCTTTGCTTGCTGAGGAATCTCTATGCTGTGCAGCCCCATCTTAAAGTCCTGGGCTTTGTTCCACCAGGCTATGGACTGTATGACGACCCCCTTAGGGAGACGTCTGCTACCATTGCACTTCATGTCTTTAAGCATGGCCGGCGTTCTGAGGAGAGGAGTATGTTATCAACAGCATTTGAGACTATCTAGAATGATCCAGCCCTCCTGGATCAGTTTCGTTTTGGACTCTCTGAGACACTCAACTATGAGCTTGCAAGAGTGGGCATGTCATCCTCTCTAGAGAATATCATTCTCCTGGCTATACAGATTGACAGATAGCCAAGACAGAGATGCTTAGATTGCAGTGCAATGCCCACTACTTCCCTGGCTTACAGTCCTCCAAGCCGTCGCCTTACCCGCATGCAAATAAGGGTAGCCTAGGGACCATTGTCCAAAGAAGGAAACCCTTAACATGTGTCTGTACAGTGGCAAATCCGGCATTCAGGATTACAGAGCCAGTGATCGAGCATCAGGTAAACAACTTTTTTCAATGGCCTTTGGACTTCCTAGGCCCAGCTCACTTTTCCATCTCCTCACGGTGGACTGATTGTGCTGCATTGTCTGCAATGGTGGATTCTGGTGCCAGTGCTTTCTTGATGTGGAACTAGCTAAACCCTGTCTGTACCCATAGTGGCCAACCCCAAAACCTATCCACATACCTATCCACAAGAAGTGGACAGCAGCTTCATAGGATCGGCTCCCATTACCCAAAACATTGCCAGGTGCGGAGTTTGCCTACAACATAAAGTACATGACTTACACACAAGAATAATAAATAAGTCGATTGTGGTTAAAAACTGTTAGATGATCATTTGCGCTTATAATATATACAGTATATATAATTGTCTGTGCCAACATTGCACATGGGGCTACAGACAATATCCTGCTTACAATCATATTGATTAACTTGAAATATTCCCCCAAATGCCTTAGTTATCTTTTAACATTTTGTCAGTAGTCACATACCGCTTCTGTAAAATTCATAATTAATATGTGTACTTAGAAACATATATGGTTTTATTGTGGGTGTGCTTGTTTACACTGCACTTGTTCTGTGCTTGAAGGGATCTCACACCTGAGGGTCTATTTGCTGCATGTCAAGCCTTAATTTATAACAGATTCACATAACAGATTCACATATTACTCATCACATTGTAACTCATAGTATCAATATTTAAATTCATTTTATTAAAACTGCTACTTTATTCTGTATTCACGTAAATAAATACAGGTATTGACTTCTCCTCTGCACGATGTCTGTAAAGCGTGGCAGGTTGAGCCGCATTTCATTCTATGATCCTGACAACATATTTGTTTTATAAATTTGTATTGTCTACTTGACAGCTAGCAGTATAAACCTCTATTGTTTACAGGGCTAGTCACGAGAAAGGGATGTGTAAAGGTAATAGGTGGCAATTATATACAATATTAATGGTGCCCTATTCTGATTTCTATCTTGGCAAACCTAGTCTGAAAGATCATTATAAATATTCTATTAAGTTTAATAATGGATTGCTTTTCATATAACTGAAGATGTTTACATTGTAAGAACTTTGTCTACACAGTGACAGGTGACAATACCAGGTGCTCATTTGGTCGTGGTTTTTTGTAGAATTTCGTTAATTCTATTTATATGTGAATGATTATGCACTTTTTTATTACCATTATTCATTTGTTAGGATTACATAAACGGAAAACTAGAAGGAAAAAAAAGTTAAACAGTTTAGTAAACATGGGGGTTTATAATTATATAATTTATATCTAGATTTAAAAATAAATTACAGAAATCTGAAGAGGAGATTATTTATATATTATATAGAAACAAACCGAATGCAGGCCCATGAACACATATTAAAAAATAATGTATTTGCTGACGTTGTGCTGGTAAAAACTATTATAAATATTATTATTAAGTCCAGTAGCATCATGTTATTAAGCTTAAAGCTTAAAATATTAACATTAACTTTATGCATGTTTCAATTATGTATTATAATTGTTTAAATGTCAAAAGACTGGTCTTATTTTAACCCCTCTTTAGGGGAAAGCTTGTTAAATGCATGTGACCTTGTTCCTCAGTACTTGAACCTAAGCATGTTGCCTGTCCAATAAAAATTTATGTAACGTGTTAATAATTACAATCGTAGTGTTACTGATTATCATGTAAGAATACTGAGTCATCATGATTAGTCTGAATGATAAGGCAGTGGTGATTTTTATGCTGAGGTCTGGCATAATGATCATGGAGAGCCAACGGTGTCTCTTAAACTGTTAATCTATCAAACCTGCCCCTAAATAAACAGGGAGATACAGTATCTCACAAAAGTGAGTACACCCCTCACATTTTTGTAAATATTTCATTATATCTTTTCATGTGACAACATGGAAGAAATGACACTCTGCTAAAATATAAAGTAGTGAGTGTACAGTCTGTATAACAGTGTAAATTTGCTGTCCCCTCAAAATAACTCAGCACCCCTAAGTAGAAATGTCCAAATTGCCCCCATTTAGCCATTTTCCCTCCCCGGTGTCATGTGACTCGTTAGTGTTGCAAGGTCTCAGGTGTGAATGGGGAGCAGGTGTGTTAAATTTGGTGTTCTCGCTCTCACACTCTCTCATACTGGTCACTGGAAGTTCAACATTGCACCTCATGGCAAAGAACTCTCTGAGGATCTGAAAAAAAAAAGAATCGTTGCTCTACATAAAGATGGCCTAGGCTATAAGAAGAATGCCAAGACCCTGGAACTGAGCTGCAGCATGGTGGGCAAGACCATACAGCGATTTCACAGGACAGGTTCCGCTGAGAACAGGTCTCACCATGGTCGACCAAAGAAGTTGAGTGCACGTGCTCAGCGTCATATCCAGAGGTTGTCTTTGGGAAATAGACGAATGAGTGCTGCCAGCATTGCTGCAGAGGTTGAAGGGGTGGGGGGTCAGCCTGTCAGTGCTCAGACCATAAGCCGCACACTGCATCAAATTGCTCGTCCCAGAAGGAAGCCTCTTCCAAAGATGATGAACAAGAAAGCCCGCAAACGGTTTGCTGACGACAAGCAGACAAAGGACATGAATTACTGGAACCATGCCCTGTGGTCCGATGAGACCAAGATAAACTTATTTGGTTCAGATGGTGTCAAACGTGTGTGGCAGCAACCGGGTGAGGAGTACAAAGACAAGTGTGTCTTGCCTACAGTCAAGCATGTTGGTGGGAGTGCCATGGTCTGGGCCTGCATGAGTGCTGCTGCCACTGGGGAGCTACAGTTCATTGAGGGAACCATGAATGCCAACTTGTACTGTGACATACTGAAGCAGAGCATGATCCCCTCCCTTCGGAGACTGGGCCGCAGGGCAGTATTCCAACATGATAACGACCCCAAAGACACCTCCAAGACGACCACTGCCTTGCTAAAGAAGCTCAGGGTAAAGGTGATGGACTGGCCAAGCATGTCTCCAGACCTAAACCCTATTGAGCGTCTGTGGGGCATCCTCAAACGGAAGGTGGGGGAGCGCAAGGTCTCTAACATCCACCAGCTCCACGGAGGAGTGGAAGATCACTCCAGTGGCAACCTGTGAAGCTCTGGTGAACTCTGTGCCCAAGAGGGTTAAGGCAGTGCTGGAACATAATGGGGGCCACACAAATTATTGAGACTTTGGGCCCAATTTGGACATTTTCACTTAGGGTTGTACTCACTTTTGTTGCCAAGGTTTAGATATTAATGGCTGTGTTGAGTTATTTGAGGGGAAGGCAAATATACAGGCTGTACTCTCACTACTTTACATTGTAGCAGTGTTGTCATATGAAAAGATGTAATAAAATATTTACAAAAATGTGAGGGATATATATATATATATATATTATAGAAATGTGTCAGGTTTGGTGATAATGCACCAAAATGTTTCCCACATTCCTGTACATCCTAAAACATGACTATCTTAGTCTCTGTAGTTCTGGTATTATTGTTATTAATTTATACAGGACATAAGCAGTGCATCCGTCGACATTAGGAGGGCCCTGCTCGAACAAGCTTGTAATCTAGCAGATGGTAGTATATTACACAAGGTGAAATAGTTGAGGTGGACTAACCACACAACTGTATCTTGGTAATATCGAAGCACAGGACATATATACAGACTAGTAAGAAAGTATAGTTTGAAAGAGCTGATAGCAGGAGAGAAGCTATGACTAGTTGGGCAGTGGTAGGTGGAAGGAGGGTGGTTAACCTGTTACTTGATAGAGGATGTGATAAGAAAGTCCATAGGATGAAGACAGTCTTTGTGAATTCTTGTAGATAAGCATAAGAGATACAGCAGAAGGTAGATGAAGATCATCCGATTGTAAGGTCATTTGAGCATGGCCTTTCTCACCAGTTGTTTCTGTAAGTCAAATTGTTATGTTCTATACTACATGTGATGCCCTGTCTACTCATTGTACAGCATTATGGAATTTGATGGTGCTATATAAATCAATAATAATCAGCTAAGGAAAGGGACTGAGTCGGTGTATATTTGGAGATAAGTTAGGACATGTAAGTAGGAAAGGCACTAAAGAGCTTTGTAGGTAAGCATTAACATGTACCGGCAGCTAGTGCAGAACAATGAGTAATGAGGATAAGCCTGGCAGCAGCATTCATTTTGGATTGTAAAGAGCAAGACAGTTAAGGGGCAGACCAGCTAAAACTGAGTTGAAGTAGTCAAGTCTTTTTTCATTTTATTTTATGGAAGTTTTCTGATGCAAACAGTGGTAACTAACATCTATCATCAAAACAATGTCAATTCTGCAGTTTAGTGATACAAAAAGATAAGATGGCTATAAACCTAGGATGAGTCAGATGGAAATTAGTTGACAATAGCACAGGCAAGCACAAAAGCAAAAAGTGTTAACACTTCCCAGTGCTGTAACCACTGTAACGTTGCCTTCAACAATGGAACCCAACAAATAGGTCTATAATATAAATAACAGTCAGCACACAATTATGCTTACAAAATATATTGTACATTTGATGTACACATTCCTGGGACCTGGAACCTGAGGCAAAGACAAAAAAAAGGAGGAATCTTTATTTAGTCAGTCCAAGAGAAGACGAGTCTTTAGTCGGAGGTGATGCTGTATCTATTATTACACCAACATAGAAACAGATGTAGAGTCGCATAATCTATTGGGACTTCAGAGGTCTCTTCTTTTCAGGAGGAGTTTCTTAACTCACAGAAAAATGAACCACTGCTATACCGTATTTGCTCGATTATAAGATGAGGTTTTTTCCAGAGTAAATGCTCTGAAAAATACCTCTTATAATTGGGGTCGTCTTATAATCAGACCTATAGGGTCGTGTTATATTCAGGCTTTTTCTTTTTTCATAAATTAATATTCAGATTTTGGGGGGTCGTCTTATAATCAGGGTTGTCTTATAATCGAGCAAATACAATACTTCCACTACATATTTTCCTTGTCTGGACTAGCATTACCTTTAATGTTTTTCTGGTGATCTTTCTTTTCTTTTCTTAATATAATCTTTCTTTTCTTTTCTTAATATAATAGCTACTACAATGGTGAATGGTTAACAGGAATTAAAATACCAGGAAAGGGACTAAGGGATTTCAACATGTATAACTTGGAGGAGAGAGGGAAGATATGATAGGAATATTAAAATACATAAAATGATTTAGCAAAGGACAGGATATCATAGGTCATAGTATAAAACCTGAGGGTCAGAAGCTAATGTGTAATGTAAGAAAAGTTACACCCTCTCCCTCTCTGTGACGTAGATTTTACTTGCATCATATATTGGCATGCAACAACATCGATATTTTGTCTTATGGAAACAGAACCTTTCAGTTTCAGTGAAACTTATATTTTTTATATTAAGGGATTTGAGCCTCTGACCTGCTTTATGCCTTTATAGATAAACATTTACCAAACTTACATTTTGTCAAAAGAGTTGAATGTAAGAGATAAATCAAAGAGATTAGAGATTTTAGTAATCATTTGCAGAACCAGAACACACCATGAACTTGAATGTTCCATTTTGCTACAACTAATGCAATTGATAAAACTTGTCTTTCCAAAGCTACAACAAAATTTAACACAGAAAGATGGTGAGCCTACCTTGCACCATTCGTAATCCTCAACGTGGTGCATTAAAAAGTACATTTTAGCTGATGGGACAAACTATAAGGCCAACATTGCTTTTAATGCCTGTTGCATAAGTGACTAATGTGGTCATCCAAAAGGCTAAATCTGTGTCCAATGGTACTTAAAGCATTTGCGTATGGGATCTATTTGCCAACGATATAAGTATTTTGTAGGACCTGACTCCATTACAAAACCTACTTGATCTTGATCTACAGTATTAATTGATGGCAAAACAATGAAATAATAATAATGAAATGGGCCAACGTTGTCAGGACAGCCACTGGCAGACAGACACATCCAGCCACAAGAAGAAGAAGAATTGATTTCCCAGAGTGAGGAGGCAGCTTGAGACACAGAAGATGGGGAGGCACTAGCAGATAGACACATCTAGCCACACGACTCACCTCTCATATTAAAAAAAAAAAACGACAATAATCTTCCAGAGTAAGAAAAGACATTGAGCCGAAGAAACAGGGCAGCTACTAGCAGGCAGATATATCCAGCCACAAGTCTGAATCATTACCCCCATATTAGAAAACAGAACAATAATTGATCCCCATGAGTAAGGAAGGGCATTGAGGCGTAGAGGTAAGGTAGCACAAAGACAAATTTATTCCCGTGAGTAAGGAAGGAGATTGAGTTGCAACAGATTTGTGGTGTGTCCATCTCCCACACTCTCAAACTAGTGGTGGTACTAGTGTTCTTTTTTAGATCTGCTGCTATCATCTGACTCTGGGGACTCTGACTCTTTACTCTGGGGAATTAGAAATGTTCCAGTCATGGCTTTTTCGCACATGCCTGCCGCCGCCTCTCTGCAACTCACGAAAATTGGAATTCATTCCATCTCACAGACGGTTCCAAATTGATTGTAGTTGCCGGTAAACATGGAGAAAATCTCTTCATTTGTCTTTATTATTTTTCTTGTCTGGTACTGCCTGCATACAGTATTCCTGGGACACATAAACTAGATGTTGTGTAACCAGTTTTTTAAATTTCCTGTAAGTAAACAATCCCTGAAAACACTTACCATAACCCAGTTTGTTTGAAACAGAATTAGAATGATGAAAATTATGAAATAATATATTATGCAACCAGCAGCATAGCTCTCCGTCTGAATATTCTACGCTAACAAGTAACGTTTGAAAGTCTGGAAACAACTTGTCAACCTGTGTCCTAACAAAATAAATAAAAATATCTACTCTTACTGTATATTAGTAAAGGTTTGTGGGTTCAAATTGATGGGAAGATGTAGCCCCTTGCAGAATCCAGGAAATTCCCAGTGATGACACAGTCAGAGATGTTGGCAGCTTAGGTTTGAAATGTATAATGTATTTGGACTACTTGTTTATGAAAGATATTTTGTTTTGTGACGGAAACGACCCGCACCCCGACTGGGTACACCCGCCAGACGTTGCTTCCTTCTGCCCATAGTCACCGGACGTACAAGACTTGGATCATCAGGTTGAAATATTGCCGATGACAACAGGAAACACAGCCTCTCAGGAACCTCGGCGGGAGTCTAGCAATACAGCGCTCTACCGCCCTGATAAGGGTAGCACCGAGGCTCACCTCAATAACAAGGCAGGACTCGTCGTGAGGTAAAACAGGAACTACTGTATTTGAACCAAACACAAGAACTATATATACAAGTAAGAAGGGGGCAAGACAAATGTCACAGGATCTAATTACCATGTCAGGAAGGAAGTAATTAGATCACATCCTGCAACGCAATATCCGGGGGAAGGACAGAATTACATGAGACATAAATAATTACATTAATTGGGGAGGCAGACATAGCATGATGACAGCCATATAATTGAATTGAAATAAACAATGGCTAGGACATAGAGCTAACAGGATTAACAGCTACTGGCCGTGTATTTAGTTATTATATACATAGCAGTAGGGGGTACACAAAAGACAGTGAATGGCAGTACTAACACCTAACACATTAATACATTTCTCCACAACCCAGATAATCAGCCTTCTTCTTACACCAGGATGTCCAGCTGGCATTTACAGTTCTGAGTCTCTGTGTGGGAAATGTGGTAAAACATACAATAGGGGAAATCAGTAGAAAGGGGGTCCCTGAACCCACATCCCCAATAACAGAACCCCTTCTAATGTCAGGGCCCATTGTCAGCAGGCAGGAGGCTAGCCATCAGTCCCCTCCAAAAGCCCCAGTGATGGAAGGTTCCGTCACAGTTTTTCCATCCAAAAAGTAAAATTTGCCTACTAGAGGAACTTCTGGTTTCCATCCCAGGACATACATTTTTTTCTGAGATTTAAATTAGTTCTGCATAAGTAAATTCTACTGGCTGATCAGTCTAACATTTTAGTTGAATATATTTGTAGTATCCCTTCTTTATAATTTCCAGTTGTTTTAAATTCCA
The DNA here is from genome assembly GCF_027358695.1 of Spea bombifrons. Taxonomy (NCBI): domain Eukaryota; kingdom Metazoa; phylum Chordata; class Amphibia; order Anura; family Pelobatidae; genus Spea; species Spea bombifrons. The sequence goes on along the minus strand of NC_071088.1, from coordinate 99,097,977 downwards.
CCGTTTCTCATGTACAATCATTTTAGATATGGCTCTACAAGCGGCATTTGGATGAAGAAGTAACCTGACAGCCAGAAAATGAATACATTATAGTTGCTGTAGCAAAATACCCTTTCAGGACATCCTCACTATCCTGTGGGACGATTCACCGGTTACATTGCATGCTGAGACGATATATCCATTTTTTTGTTCTGTACACTGCATTTCCATTCCTGCCTGGAAATGTAATCCAAAATAAATTGGAAATCACCCAAATAGGTTGAGTAAGCGTTACCAGCCTTAAGATTTATTGACTTATGATGACTTAAAATAAACTCAGTGGTGTAATGGTTCCTTAACTCAATACGAAAGCAATCCATTTGTCTTGAATATTGCACATATTTATAGCTGTTGCATTATTAAATAGTAGATAATAACAATGAATAATGACGTTCTGTCCGTCATATGGTATTGTCATAAATCTTTTTAAACACAGGGAGGTAAGGTATCGCACAATATGAAATAGAGTAGCATGTTGTGTCCTCCTCACATTGTCAGATGCTGTAGATGGTGCTATCAATGGTTTATTCCCCCAGAAACACAAGTAGAGTCCCCCCTTTAGATAACACAAGCCTTTCAGGGTCTCATGTAGCAACTTATTTGTAAAGAAGACCCTCGCCATACAGCCACAGGCAGCAAGGGGCACCAGAAAAATTGTTTATCCAGGGAGCTAAAAAACTTAGGTTCTGGCCCTAAAGGCAGATGATTCATCTAGGGAGCTAGAAACCTAGGTATTGGTTCTGAATGCACTTCTACCTTTTGGATAAAATCGCTTATTACTGGTTTTGTGAGGCTACTAAACCAGATGATCTGTTATTTAAAAAAAAAAAACAGTTTGTCTTTCTTAGAGTATCTCTCTAAAAGCCTCTTGTGTTGATAATGTGGTGTTGGTAATACGATATAAACATACTCTTTGTTAAAATAGAACACTACTTAATTAATTTGGACTTTGCTTTCTAGGCCTTTAACATTTTTTGAGGTTGATTAATCTTATGGTTAATGTGAAATCTTAGCATTAACTAGCAAAGTTAAATTCAAAGAATAGAAAGGTAAAAATAAAAGTAAAAATGTAACATTTCTTTCCAAAATTATATCCATATCGGGATAAATGAATGCAGGTGGCTTTTAGGGACTGGAAACATGTATACTTGTATTTCATTATAGTTGTGTCTCCACCTTACTCTTTACCCCCAGCTAAAAATCCTAAGCACCTCAGCAGAGTTTTGGCCGTTGAAGCATGAAAACCATGCTTTACAAGGCACATTATATTTTTGCTTCATGTGTAATTTCAATAGATTACAGATAATGCAGAGTGCGTCCACCTGTGTGCTTCACTTTAGTACACACAGTGCTTAGACATTATACCTGGAATATGATTGGGATGCACGTATTAGCTTTAATATTTTGTATTTCTGGGACCGGAGCAGTTATTGGTGCCATCACGTCAAATGAATGGAAGGTGACAAGCCGAGCTACCTCTGTCATTACCGCCACTTGGGTCTTTCAGGGTCTCTGGATGAACTGTGCCGGGAATGCTCTGGGCTCATACCACTGCAGACCCCACTTAACCCTCTTTAGGCTGGAAGGTAAGAACTGTCCAAGATCGTTTTTTTTAAGGTGAGCACTTATTATATACTTTTTAAAACAATTCTCATAATGAAACTAAATAGACTGTGAATTCTTATGCCAATTGTATTCAGAATAACTTTATTTATATATATATATAGACATATTCCTTGCTGCAGATGTTTTTTAAACACTGTTTAATTATTACGCACGTTTTACCCATCATTATTCTTTATGAATAGAATCCTCAACAGTCTATGAAAACAAACTTATAAACAAATGTTAATAATTTTAATTAACTTACAATGGATGAGACTTTTTATGTGAAAATTGTGCTATGTGCATATATATATATATATATATATATATATATATAATACACACACAAGTATATTGAATACCGCAATTCTTAAAAAACCTGCAATTGCCAACATACCCCTAGTATAAAATATTTCTAAATATATTAATAAAATCTGCCTTCTTGATGTAACACTAAAAACACAAAGAAAGCCTCTCTGCTAAGGAAACTAAGTTACAAACCATATTGCCAAATAAAAGTGTTTTGGAGTTAAATAATAGCTATTAAAATATTTTCAACTTGTGTTCTGTTTGGAAAACAATTAATTCAATTAATAATTCAGAACAACACTGGTAAAGTAGACGTGTCAACTACAAAATATTTTAAACTTTACATACATCAACAATGTCATTTAAAAAAAGTTTTTTTAACAGAGTGCAGTCAATCATGTAAATTTATTTAATGTTTAGTTTTTTTATTAAACGTTATTTTTTTTCCTCGAAGGTAGGTTTTTCTTTCTTCCCTTTGTGTTCTATTGGTTCAAAAATGTACTAAAACTGCTTTATTTATGTGGCTGGGTACAGACCCAGTCTATAATATGATGGCTTAGTGGCCATGTTTTGAAAAAACTTTGTATATTTAGTAATGTCTATCCACAATATGATATATTTTTGTGTATTTGTGTTTGATATAGGTGGAATTACCAGTATGTACACCTTTTTAATTAGGGCTCATTAATTTGTTGTGTTGTCCACGCTCCACCGGTAATAAACATACGGGAAGCATGATAAACAATGCTCTAAAAGCTATGATACGTTTTGAACACCAGTCAGCTATGAGATCTTTAAGATCCTTACAAAAATTGATCTTTCAAATTGTCTATATTGGTTCTTTGGTTTATTGTAGTACTTTTTCGATTGCTCTATTAACTAATTATAGTTTTATCAATAATCAGTATGGCATTGTACTTGATAAAGGGTGCTTCATATTCTTGAAAGCTTATCCTAAAATAAATGTCTATTAAAAAATATATTATACTTAATTCTTACAATCATGCCGCTGGACCAACATGTCAATTCAACAAGATTTTTCAAGATATTTTAATTACATATTTGTGTTAGACCATAGTAATCAGATAACACGTTCCTAGCCGTTTTTTTAATAAAAAGTCTGTTATTTTATTTGTGTAACAATATCATGGGCTAAAAATACAATACTAAATAACAAGGTATAGAGATGAGACATTATGTGCTCCAAATAGAGGGGGGAAAAAATCATATTTTTATGTTCTCTTGATTTTGCTCCTCTAAAAAGTGGTGGCCGCCAACTCTTTTGGTTCATCTCATACAACACAGTTGCCACAACAAATATTGTATCATACAACCATCCTACTAGGTTACTGGTTAACTCAGCCTGTTGACCTTACATGGTGCCAACATAACTTCATTGATATTTAACATTGAAAAGATTTCTATTACTTTTGACCCTATTTGTAATTGGCTCCACCAAGTCCAAGCAGATAATGACCTTGAGTCACCAACCTCCTATGAATTTGTATTACATTCTTAGGGTTTATATGTGCGTACATGATTGGGACTCTTGCTTCTGTACTATTTGTCACTATTTGTCTTTGAATGTTTCTCAGAAGAAACTTAATTTGGCTTGACATGCCATGAAATGTGCATACAATAGTTAATGTCATTGTAAAATTGATTTTATTGAACTGTAACCTTAAATAGTGTATTAAACAAATAGAAAAAAAGCATGGATGCCAACTGTCAATCACCTGGTTCATTAATTACACTATGTTGTACTGCATCCACATAACTCATCAAAATTATATAACATAATGGATCATGACAGAATCTTCATCTCTAAATTACATTAACAATTTACTTAAAAATGTAGTATGTATCAATGTATCAACGTTGATAGGGTTTTATTGTCAGTAGAGTTAAAGGCTTTAACCAAAATATAGTGTTTTATTTTAAATAGTTCTCTCTCTCTCTCTCTCTCTCTCTCTCTCTCTATATATATATATATATATATATATATATATATATATATATATATATATCGTATCTCACAAGAGTGAATACACTCCTCACATTTTTGTAAATATTTTATATCTTTTCATGTGACAACACTGAAGAAATGACGCTCTGCTACATTGTAAAGTAGTGAGTGTACAGTCTGTATAACAGTGTAAATTTGGTTTTCCCATCAAAATAACTCATCACACAGCCATTAATCTCTAAACCTTGGCAACAAAAGTGAGTACACCACTAAGTGGCCATTTTCCCTCCCCAGTGTCATGTGACTCGTTAGTGTTACAAGGTCTCAGGTGTGAATGGGGAGCAGGTCTGTTAAATTTGGTGTTATCACTCTCACACTTTCTCATACTGGTCACTGGAAGTTCAACATGGCACCTCATGGCAAAGAACTCTCTGAGTATGCTCTACATAAAGATGGCCTAGGCTATAAGAAGATTGCCAAGACCCTGAAACTGAGCTGCAGCACGGTAGGCAAGACCATACAGTGGTTTCACCGGACAGGTTCCACTCAGAACAGGCCTCGCTATGGTCGACCAAAGAAGTTGAGTGCACGTGCTCAGCATCATATCCAGTTGCAGTGGCGGAACTACCAGGGTCGCAGGGGTCGCGACTGCGACCGGGCCCTGGCGTTCTGCCAGTCAAGGGGGCCCAGGGGGTGCCGAGCGGTTGCTGAAAACAACCGCTCGGCACCTGTTGGGCCCCCCTGACTGACAGAACTCCAGGACTCCTCTGCTCCCCGCCGCCGCTGCTGCCGGCCTCAGCGCTACCCAGGCTGCAGTGTTGGGAGCGTGAGACGTCTGTCTCACGTCATATGCCGGCGCTCATCAGTGAAGCCGTGCGCAACGAGACAGAGGCCTCGCGCCCCCACCACAGGTAAGTGACCTACAAAGGGGGGTAGGGAGGGAGAGGATAGATTGTGAGAAGGGGGGAGTGGATAGATTGTGAGAAGGGGGGGTAGCTCGTGAGAAGGGGGGAGAGGATAGATCGTGAGAAGGGGGGTATGGGGGGAAAGGATAGATTGTGAGAAGGGGAGGTAGGGAGGGAGAGGGTAGATCGTGAGAAGTGGGGTTAGGGAGGGAGAGGGTAGATAATGAGAAGGGGGGTAGGGAGGGAGAGGGTAAATCGTGAGAAGGGGAGGTAGGGAGGGAGAGGGTAGATCATGAGAAGGGGGTTTAGGGAGGGAGAGGGTAGATAATGAGAAGGGGGGGTAGGGAGGGAGAGGGTAGATAGTGAGAAGGGGGGGTAGGGAGAGGGTGGATAGTGAGAAGGGGGTAGATAGGTTGGGGGTGGGTGGGTGGTGCGGCCCTTAACAGATTCTCGCACCGGGGCCCTGAGGTTTCTAGTTACGCCCCTGTCCAGTTGTCTTTGGGAAATAGACATATGAGTGCTGCCAGCATTGCTGCAGAAGTTGAAGGGGTGGGGGGTCAGCCTGTCAGCAATTGTGGAACCCCCTGATGAGTGGCACCTGGGGTGGACCCCCCCTGCCCTCCTTAAGTAAGCCACTGCATATTGTTTGTGATAAACAATAGAATGGCTCATTGTTAAGTATCCAACTCGACTGAACATGGAAAATGCAAAAATATAGCACCTATAGCATCCTGGTGCACCAACTATCTTCCCAAAGTTTTTATAATGCTGAACAATTGTCTAGAAACATTTTTATTGATGTCATAGGGGTTACATTTTACTTAACTGGTGAATACAAGATGAGTTTAAGCGTTTCTCATACACAGTGACTCAGCAGGTGTCGGACAGAGACGTGGACGGCTGAAAAAGGATTTTCTGCCTCATTACACTGCTTGCAGTATCTGTTGAAATCACTAGAAAAGTGTAAGAAGCGTTTGTTAAATCATCAATCTACTAACAAAACATGTGTAACATTTCCCCTACATACACACTTTTGGATTTTTCAGCATGGTAAACTGTTTTTTCCCCCCATTTCTAACTTTGTGAGGTTTGTCAGCATTCATAGATCTGAAGCACACGAGTTGCATGCTGGGGCTAGAGCTCTCTAACCACTAATTTAGAAGCAAGCATAAACATACTTGGATGAACAATTTATTTATGAAGCAATCCTGTTTTGTGCCAGGCATTTCATGTTTGCTGTGTTTGTTCATTAAAGAGCCACAAGCAAGGAAAAAAAGACAAAAATAGATTTGTACAGGCTTAAGCAGGCAAACCCTGAGGGGGGAGAACATTGGCCTGGCTAATAAACAGTACACACAGCTACAGAAATGTAACATTAAAAAAGGGAAGTGCCACATGGAATATGCGGTTACCACATATACGCAAACAAGTCTATTTGTCATATATAGTATAGTGAGGTTTTTTTCTACAACTTGCCTTACTACTTCTTAGACTGTACGCTCTTCGTGGTAGGGACCTCCTTTTATAATGCGTTCATATTATCTAATGCACATATTGTATGTCTGCACTTATGGCAGCTCTTCTTTGTTATACTGTAAACTGCAGGGGCACACTAAGCCTGGTGTTGCAGGTGCACAGCACCTTCAGGCACCCGGTAACCAAGGTGCTCAGTAGTCTCACCTAACATGAGTTACTTGACCCTGCAGGGGGACAGCAGCACAGAAGCTTGTACAGAGTGTGAGCTAAAGACATGCTTTGCGCAAGGTAAGAATGTGTGCATATGCGTAAGTATGAGTGTCTTCATGTAAGTGTATGGTGCTAGAGTGAGTGTGTGTGTTTGGTGTGAATACACAAGAGTGAATACTTCAATCTATGACTGTATAGTGGGTGTGTTAGTGTTAGCATGAATGTTTGTGTATATGGTGTTAAAGTGAACAATGTTTCATGTATCATGCATATACACACACATCCCTTACCCATACATATACACTAACTATACTTTACTCATATACACACTCACTTCTGCCTCCTGCTTTGCCATCAACTAAAGTCCACTTCCACAGCCACCAAATTTACACACACGATAACATATCCAAACACCCCCACATGTGCTAATGTTATAAGACACACATGCAGATGGCTTCTCAAACATACATACATGCACACACACATTCACCCTTGCCCTTACACATAAACATCCTGGCTCATCCTGGGGTGACTGATGCCTTGCCAACCATTGGAGGTGGCAGTACACCATACCATGGTGAGTGAGTGTGTGTGTGTAAGGGTATGGTGTCAGAGCCAGTGTGTATGTTGGTCTTAGAGTAAGTGAATGTGTGTAATGTATGGAGGGAGTGTGTCACTGTATGTTGGGAGAGTGTGTGTGTTAGTGTATGGTGTTGGAGTGAGTGAATGTGTGTATATGTATGAAGTTAGAGTGAGTATGTGGATATATGAAGTGAGTTTGTCACTTTATGGCGTTACACTTAGTGTATGTGTTAGAGTGAATGTGTCTGTGGTGTTAGAGTGAGAGTCTGTAAATGCATGATGTTAGAGTGAGTGTGTGTTACTAAATGATGTTAGCAGGAGTCTGTTTTACTGTATGGCATAAGTGTGTATGTGTTGGCAGTTTTATAATGTGAAAGTGTGAAAGTGTATGCTGTTAGCATATGTGTAATGTTAAGTCACCTAAACTTTCAGGACCTCAAACATCTCCTCTTCAGATCTGAAGCTCACAAAGCTTATGTGTCTTCATCTTTTTTGTGTTGGTTCAATAAAAATATCAACTTTTTATAATGTACCTATTATTCTTTAAAAATGACAAATTACTTATTTGCAGGATATTCTGTTATGTCAGGTACAAAATGCTTCAAAAGATACGGTGCAGTATATGGAAAATCTTTAATTGTTAACAGAAGAAAAACAAGCAATTGAATATGTGTCTAATCTTCAGGTTTTATGCAGGCCTGTAGAGCACTAATGATTTCTGCTATATGTTTGGGATTCTTTGGAACTATATTCGGATTTATTGGGATGAAGTGCACAAGAATTGGAGGAAGTGACCAAACAAAAGCTAAAATTGCCTGTTTAGCTGGACTTTTATTCATTTTTTCAGGTGAGTCATTTTGATTTACTTTAATTTACTCAATAAATTAAAAGCTTAAAAACAGTTCTTGAAAGGTAAAATTAACCAATGTACAGACCTGATGTGATTTCTAGATTAAGATGGATTTCCAATTTACATGTGATTGTAAATTAGTTACTCAAATACGAATTGTCACATATCTATAAACAATTTATATATATATATATATATATATATTATTATTATTATTATAATTAAATATATATATAATGTTATTCCATTATATGTAATATATGTTGCTACTATACATGCTGTGGACCTCTCCATGTCTTTGTCCATTGTGGATAAAGATGTCTTAATTGAATAGTTATCTTCTCTCACAAGCGTTTCTAAACATCGGAAAATATTGCAATAAGAATTAAAGTTGAAATAACGATATAATAACATAGGTAATCGATGACTGTCACTGCTAGATTCAGTTATTGATTTATGCCAAAAGGGATAAACCCTGATCAAATAAGATCAACCAAAGGCTATGTAATTTGATTTGTTTCAACCTGATATCTTGCAGGTATATGTTCTTTAACTGGTTGTTCCCTGTATGCACACAAAACCACCAGTGAATACTTCGATCCGTCTGTACCTCAAAAGTAAGAGTAATCATCTATGACAAAATTGAAAACCTGTTATAGACGCTACAGAGGCTTGTTTGAACTTTGGTACAGAAACAAGAACCTCAGCTGTTGGAGTTTAGGTGTCACTTGAGTACCTTTGGCAATACAGTTTATATTAAACCTGCATAATGGGAGAGTGAGTTCTATACTTAATTTATTACTTAGGTAGCTGGTATTGGACAGAGTTGGATCTACATGCAAAATTCTTGGCTGGTTATTCCTGCAGGAATTGAATTCCAAGCAGATCTTGCTAGGACATTGCAACTTAAGGTTGATTTTATAGTCAGCCTCTCCAAAGTCAGCCTTCTAGAAGTGTCCACCTAGAAGGACTAAATCCATAAACAAAGTGACAGGTGCAAATCAACCCTGTTTCAAGAAGATATTTAATTATCTTACCTTAATTCTCTAAACAACATTAGACATATTTGTTGGACACAATACCTGAAATATTGGTTTAGAAATGTTCTTCACCTGGCAGGCAATATATTTTATACATTTCTTTATTTTGCTAGGTTTTGATTTTAGTCCATGGTAGGCTCGGGATTCATCAACATTCTCAGTATAATGTTAGCGGAGGACTTATCACAGGGCAGCATTATTCAGCTCTCTGATAATGAAAGGGTAAAAGTTGCTCCATTTGTCGCACATCCACAAATTTGCAAACCAATTCTTCTACTTTCTGCTGATTCAGATGGTCTACAGACTTGTACTAGTGAAACAAAAGAACCCAGATTTGTACATCTGTCAGTAGACTGGAGCCACATTCATGTCATTTTGGTTTACTAGTTCTAGGTACAATAGCTTTGAAAGTCAGACGGGGTGCGATCGCTATGCGTATTGTCATCATATATGTAAAAAGTGCCACTGTATTCACCGGCCTAGTCACAGAATGATCATCAGACACATGAATGTTCTGTAATGTTTGAATGCTATTGATTTAATATATAGCTCTGTTTTTCTGCAGATATGAGTTTGGGACAGCATTGTTTGTCGGGTGGGCTGGAGCTGCACTTTGCTTGGTGGGTGGCTGCATCTTCTGTGCTACCCTTGTTGCTGAAAGAAACCAGCAGCCACGGTAAAAATTTAATATTTTTTAATATGAGCTCGATACTGATTCTTATTTTTATAACCGTGAAACTGCCACTGACCACTGGAACTTAACTCTTCTTGGAGCATCCTACTTAGATGTTGTTAGGGCTGTAGATGAACCCTTCGTGTGTCCCTCAAGAGCCTAATAGATGGATCTTTGTCTTAGATTACAAAAGTAGTCACGACCACCATGATTGTGAAGAACAAATTGAACATTTTATTGTTGTAAAACATAGCCTTATATATCCACATAATTGCACTAACATTGATAAACAGGCATATGTAGACAACCCAACCATAATCCCCTGTAGCTACTGAATCTCCCCCTGGCAGCCATCCTGTTAATGGGATTCGTTTACACAATGGAGTTCCTGCCTGTGCTATCTTTCTTTGACAGCCAGGCTGGAGCCATCTCTGACTACATTTGGGGCCCTGTATGACAGGTCATTCTGTCACAAATTTTCTTCAGTTACTGCTGTTGATGGACATAAACCAGTTTCCTTTCCCAGATTTCTTGGATTCCATTATCACATTATCATAGGAATACATGCCATAATTTGCATTACTATAATTAGTATCATTACAGAAAGCCAACCTATTTGCCAGCATAGAAAACCAATGCCTGTCATGCTAAGTCACTAAATGTGAATGTTTCAAAGGAGGCACTCCAGCCATCATATGTGTAATAATGTATATGATACCTGAGCGTCTCCTTGAATCTGAATCCCCCTATGTATTTGGTCTCTTACTTTGACCATAGTTTCTTGGCTTCCAGGAGATGCCTTTGGCCTAACACATCTCCTGCTTACCTGTGTGCACAAATAACAGTATATTTGCAGGCGATTCCGATACTGGTTCCAACGAGACCCTCAACTCCATTGCACAGCACCCACATTTATTTCAATTGGAGCAATTTCTTACATGAAATAATTTGTATCGAAGTACTAAAAATTACGTTAATATGTATTTTGTGTAGACTACATGAAACTTTCCATATTAATAAAATTACTGATACACATTGTACAGTGCTGTGGAATATGATGGTGCTAGATAACAACAAATAGTAATAATAATAATCATTTCTACCATCTCACATGGGTTGTGAATTGTTGGCCCATGGCTAGATTCCTGGGGCACAATTACACTCCCAGTCCCATTTGTTACTGAATAATGGCACACTGGCTAGATCTGCCATGATATTCCAAATGGTTAGTTTGCCTAATCTGGAGGGAATTTGCTGCTTCCCCTCTAATAGCATATCTGTCGGCTTTTGAGTTTCTTTTGTTGGGACATCAAGCATGCTCTGTTCAGATTACATGAGCTGTCTACGCTGCCTGGTTCATTCTACACCCATGTTCACCTTTCAGTAGAAACATAGAAATGTAGAATTTTATGGCAGATAAGATCCATTTGTGCCATATAGTCTACCGGATTTTCCTGATTTGGTAGCCCTCTCCCAAACGCTCTCCAATGTGTCAATATCCTTGTGGATATGGGATCTCCAGAACTGTATATAATACTTTAGGTGAGGTCTAACCAGAATAGTTGAACCACCCTCCTCTTCCTGCTACCAATTAATCATTTCTAACTGAGATTCCTTCTCTTCATCTTACTCTATAAAAACTGTGCCAAAGTATTTATTTAGGAAGTCAGCTAGATCTTTATTGCATGTTACTACATGATTTGCTTGCTATTTACAAAGCTCTGCAACTGCACCTGCTGATCTAGTGGTGATCTCTGCTGATCTCTACTCCCTCGTGCTAGAGCAACAGAAACAGCCCCCGCCAAGCATAAAATGATATGAATAAAAAAGGAGTGATCAGTATGCTAGAACAAATCTATAGAAAGACGATAGATGTTGGACAGTGGTCTTCACATAAACATGGTCAACTAGAAAACGAATTTCCCAAGTGCCTGTATGAAATTGATGAGCATAAAAATGCTGTTAATATAGTAATCAATGCTAATGACTTTTGATAATTAGTTACTAGTCAGAATTATTTTCGGTATATGGGTATTATAAAAATAAATTCCTGTGAGAAAAAACGTATTTCCAATATCTTCTCTACAGAACGGACTATTCATATGCAGCAGCATCAGTGATCACTTCAAGGACAAGACCCTCCACAGCAGCGAATCGGATATCCACTCCCAGATCCTCAAATGAATTTAACAAAACAGCTTATGTTTAAAGCAATTTGGCCAACAATAATGACATCATACAATTGTTATTTGTATACAAAGCAAGGATTGCTTCTTTTGAGACTTAATCCATGCATTTCTTGTCCATTCCATTGTGGGCTTTTCTTCAGTGTTTCTCACCAGTTAGATTCTTAACCTTTCAATAACTGTCAGCCATATTTTCCCTTATTTTGTCCTCTCTTTCAAGGAATCCTTTTTATGCCCTTCCCCTACCCTGTTTTATGTGCAGTTGCCGTATGCGCCATTTTTTTCTGCACACACATTCCACATGTTGCTAAACAGCATATACAAAGTGCTACCCTGCAATATGTGGGATGTATAAGAACTGGGAATCAGTTGTACAAACCATGTGTTGTATGTCCGCGTTTTACACGTGCCAATCGGTAATATGAGACGCATACAGGTCCTGGAAGAAATGGCAGCACTAGTTTTAGTATTATGCCCCATCTGTATCTTTGATCTTGTTCTATGTCTCTGATATGTCTCACCAATAACTGGGTGTTTTTTTTACTGCCTCGTGGAAGACAATGCACATGTCATCATTTCTTATCAGAAGAAGGAGAAGATTCCAACACAGGAAATTAAAAGCTACTGGCAAGTTATAAAGCTTATAAATGGCTTTTTCTGCCTTGCCGTCATGCAACACAATCTATGGAGTGGTCTGTATAAGGCTCAATCCCCAGAGGGGTTTTCTTAAATGTACGACAATGGCAAGTTGACAATTTAAAGGAATATTAACAACCTATTTCTAATTTCAGTTTATGTCTTATGTAAAAATAAAGGCAGTCTCCAGCATACATCAAGGAAAACAATGTGTTAACATCCCATAGAACCAAAGTTGCTTTTTGGTTCATGTGTTAAGCCTTGCTTGTTAGTCTAATACTGGCTTTCTACTCTAGCAGATTATAGGCTTTATCTAAACATCAGTGGATTCCAGACTGTGATCACTAAGGAAAAAAGCTACATTGTAATCAATAGAAAACTATTAAGCAATTTAAAAGCAAGTATCAGCGTGACTTCTATGGACTTCCACACTGTAGAAAGCTGAAATAAACACCTTGCTTATGCGCTATGTAACTCCTGAATTAGAAGTTGCATTCTACATAGACTTATTTATTACAATTCCTGAATTATATTCTAAACTTGATACTAAACTAGATACTTGATCCTCACACCATCCATCAATGAAAGAGCGCAGGGATGTGCTGTCACCCCAGTGCCCTGCCTTCGATATGGTGGAAAGGGAAAGATGGGTTGATTTTGATTTAGATGTGGAATCAGCATGTTGGGCTGTGATTACAAGATGTGTTTGCTCAGTGCGAAGGTGCATTTGAAAATTAGTGAATTTTTCTTGGATTAGTGCACTTAACATGTGATCTGCTTTTTTAGTATAAGTCAGGAGTTCAGACCCCTATATCTCACTTCATTGTATAATGATGTGTCTTGTAGCTGGGTATCCCTGTGGGTGTCTGCCTTGCTTGGTTTCCAATCAACCCAGAAATGATATGGGCTTTGTTCAACTTTACCTACTCCTGCAAGGACATAAACCACCAGCAGTGCTTAGCTTGTGGCTGAAGCCAGGGGCTGCCCTGTGACGGCTCTCCTGGCCATGTCCTGTAATGGCTTTAATTCTTCCCATGGTCTGCCAGTTACAGAACTACCTGATGGCCAGTCTGATGTAGAATAACGTACTTGCTCCAGATACCAGTTTCAGCTGAATATGTAACATGCAAGACACCATCCGTCCCATTTTACTATCCTGTAATTCGCTGTTGCATACTTATATTCTCAGAGTTTTGCCAATAGTCAAAGAACATGCATTTATGCATATCATAGACACCAACGTCAGCGTGTAATAAATAAAAAAATTTTATTGCTTAGTATTTTTTATAAACTGTATCTAAATATGCAAATGTAGAATTCGCTTTTAGACATAACACACGGTAAATGTACAGTATGATCTTAATTACAAAACACCTGTATCGTATTGAACAAGTATGCAATTATGTTTATTTGTTGTAATACAGTTTCTTTTTTAATACAAAGTACTATTTTAAATTAATAAAGAAAAAAAACGTTGTACCTTTTTTGAAATAATTGGCTTTCATAACTTTATGGCACCTATAACATTAGAGCAGTAAAAAAAATGGCAGCACGAGGAGTTACTTAAAACAACTTTTGAATGCTTATTTAATAAAAAAGATATCTCTTTCACTAGCATGCTGTTCTCAATTCAGTGGAACAGCATTAATACGCAACACCAGACTTTAAAACACAAGCAAGCGCTTATTTCGTTTACACATTATTTCGTTAGTGATGCAGCATTACAGTGGGGGATTAAAGTATTGCGAGGAGATAGCTTGGGAGAGGGGGTAGCAGGGGAGCAGAACATGGTCTAGGCGAGCAGAGAGGTCCTGTGCGGTCACAAAAAGAAGGGGTTAAAGGACTCATAATGTGCCCGGTATACTAGAGGTGAAGGAAGAGATGCAATTATTTTGGAGCCTGGTGCTATATTTAATGTCACTTCATTGAATCCATCACAATATCTGCTGCAGAAACGTGTGCTTGGATATCAGCAACTTCATCTCTACGTTCATCTCTACACATTCACGGTATTTTTGTAGGTGTGAGGACTATCAGTTGTTTTTTTTGTTTGGCAGCTTTCAGATAAGTAGAATTATTTTTGTTTTAAAAGGTGCCATAATAATTCATATTATTATTACTGAATTTTACATAGGTTTACCTTTTACCCTGTACCTTCTCATATATTTCCAAGTCTGTAGATGGGACAATACAAGCATAAGAAATGTCTTGTTTTCTAAATTCAGTGAAGAAAATGATGTAATGTGCACACACACTCATGTTGTAACGTACCTTTGTAATATAAATATAGTACCACTGGCCAAAATATCTTCATAAACACACAAGAAAAAAAATATGGCTCATATAAAAATAGAATATCAAATGTATAATTACAAAAAGTGCATTTCATTTGCAAAAAAAGCTATATATATACATATATATATGCACCTAAATGACAACAAAACTACTTTGGACTGCGTATTTTCAGACTGTCAGCAGACGACTTCTGCTTAGTTTAGATCAGAACAGTCACTGAAGTCACTTACAGAAACTAAGGAGCTTACAAGTGTGCTGGAGGCATCTACTTCACGAGCTTCTGTAAAAGAAAAATGTACGTAAGCTTTGGTCATACTTGTGGATATATGTGAAATATACATAAATGTTTTTTTCCTATTTAGCTAAATTGGTAAGATACATTAAATGTAATGTAACCATATATCTATATATATATATATATATATATATATCTATGGATCACACACAATGAATGTAGCCTGGATCAGGCAAAATTAAATAGAGACTGTCTTTCATAATGAGCAGTGGGATGGGAGTTTGCTGGTGCTAATGTATGCATTCTGTCCATGGAAGATGCTATAGAACTTTTAGAGTCTACTATTGGCACAATGTAAATATTTAATTTGGTTGCCAGTGTTTTATTAAGATGTTCATTAAAAAGAAGAAACAAATACCTGGTTTGGTTGATTTTGCAGGACCAAATGCACTTTTAACAGGAGCAGGCGAAAACCCATTCCTGGGTACTGTGACATTTTGTTGTTTCTTCATAGATCTTGGCACTTCAAATGCATCTTCTTCCAAAGACAAGCTGTCAAAATCACTGTCTTCGATGTCATCAACCTAATGGACAAGCCAACAAAAACTTAAATAAAATGCATATATTGCCAAAACTATTTTGTCACAAATGTTTATTTCCTTATTAACAACTAGAGAGGCTCAGCAGGCTAAAGATTAGATGTACAGGGGAAATATGAATGGAGGTAAGGGGTGGATTACAAGAAGTTGATGTGTGGAAGGAATGGTTAGAGGGTGAACTTAGAAGGAAGTTAAGATCAATTTGTTTACCAAAAATGTAAGGGCATCAGTAGAAGATGTTGGTGTGTAAAGCAGGCAATGGAGGTAAAGCCCACATCAGTTTCTGTTTAGCCATAACACCCATCTTCTGTTAACGGTGCAGGTATACAAAACTAACCACTATCGCTGATTTAAATAACTAGAACGTTATCATTTCTTTTGTGATTACAATAAAACATACTCTACAAGATGTACAAAATTAGCCAAATGTAGGTCTTCAGTAACATTTCAATAAATATTTTTCAATTTTTTCATTTATATTTTGTGGCTTAATATTCAACAATGGAATCTCATTTGCCAGTTACCAGTGGGCTTCTGAATCATTTCACAGGAACGCGTTGATGCTACAAAAGTTTACTCACCTTAAACTCCATAACTGGATCCTTTTTCAAAAATGGCCGGGTTACATCAACACTGCCAGCTGGTTTATTTTCACTTGAATAGGATGCCACCTGCTTCTCGATTTGTTCTGTACGTTCTCTCACCAATGTTGCTACTAAATAATAAATATGCAATATGGGTGTATTAAAAATATACTTTCAAGAGAAAATGTAATAAATGATGTTTAAATGTTCTATTATTATTTGATGTTAGAAGCTTGATTACAAGAAAATGGAAGGAGGTATAGAGCTGCTTTAGAGGTATACCGATGCCATGAATTACCTGGCCAGCTCTTATTAAGCTCTTGACAATATCTAGCTGCTGTCATCAATGAAGTGGAGACATGCATTGTTTTATGTACCACATACAGGTGTTTGTCATTCTCACCTCTTGCTGGCTTGATAGGAGCTTTTATCTGAATATTTTGCTTATGCGCTTTCTGGGGTTCAGCTTCTTCCAGTAAACTTCCTTCTGAGTCACTGTTTACTGCAAAGTCTCCGCTACCCTTCTTGTCAAATGAAGTTTTTGGTTTTGAAAGATCAGCAGACCTGAACAGCTGCACAGGAGTTCCGTTCATATCCTCTTCTTCCTCATCCGAGCTAAAGGGTGGTGTGCTGAAGTAAAAATGAATAAGGAGAGTGAAACAAATTAACTGAAACACCGTAGAAAAAAAGTGCAAAGTGAAACAGTGACGTTGACATACAAAACTATAATGTGTGGAGATCAACTCTTCAAAAATGGATAGCTTAATCACACATACAAAATCAAATCAAGATAACTTGCATTCCAAAAAAACCTAGAGTGCCAAAGGTTAGCTTTTATATCATTATGGATCTTATGATTTCCAGCCATCCATTTGGTTGGCTGAACATCATGAGAAATGTAATAACAGCACTTCGAGTGCCAAATGTTAGCCACAACTACTGCAAAGCCACCAAGTGTCCTATTTTGGTCCAAGGCCTTTTTGTCCCTTTTTTATTACCTTCTTTTTCAATACCTCAGAATGTTTTATGTGGATTACAGGGCAACACTAAAACTTTTCTTCATTACAACTCCCATGATGTTAAGCAAACAACATTGGCAGTTGATTATTATGAGGATAATGGTGGGGGGTACACTAGGTCTTCAGTACAAACACTAACTTTAGCTGACTGCATCTATAATACCGGTAATATTTGAACAGCCATATTGCTGGCTGAACTTCATGGGAATTGTAGTTATAGACTGGGGTTTTGGTGGCCTAGACTACACACTTAACTTTTTTGTTGCTGACTGACTGCATCTCCCATGATATACAGTCAGCCCTTTTTGGCTGAACACCATAGGAATTGTAGGCTGGGGTAGTCTTGGCTAATCTTTACCACCCCAGCTATCGTAAACTAAAGTTCTCATGTTGCACATTTAGCTACTACTACTGTGGTCGTATATTTCCTATTAATGGGTAATTAATTCCCACTAGGAAACTCCTCTCTTGAGCCAACAAACGTAGGCAATGGGGAGAAGGTATTGGGGTGGGAGATGAGAAAAGTAGGGATGATATTTTGCCCCTCCTAGAAAAAATTCTGTGGATACCCATGACTATATGGGGTTAATCATCAAGTTCCAGAGGCAAAAACTTACGTAATACTGGAACGCTTCGCCACACGGCAGTCCTTCACAGAAACTATTTTATTTCTAAAAAAAAAGACATCCATTATCAGCCAATGTAATGCTTTAAAGGTCGATGTCTATAACAACAAACAGATAAGGGTCTTACTTTGGTGTGGAGCTTTTTATGGGCACAGGGCTTTGTGGCTGAGTCTGGAACTCATCTTGAGAACGTTTCACTACTGATGTTTTGGACTTGGATTTCTTTAGCATTAATGTTGAAGATGGACTTTCGAAGGCTGGTGTTTCCGCTGTGGGGGAAATAAGCATAAACAGTCTTCATGCGTATAAACATTCTTCATTTCGTTAACTGTAATTTAAATGAAAAAATAGAACTTGTGTTTTACAGATTCAGTACTGCACCCTGGCTGAATGATGTGGTACAGTGTTTTGCGTAGGGAGAAGGCAGTAAACGTTCTACTTCAGTATAAAGTCTAAATAAAGGAAATGCTGTGTCATGACCAAAAATAATAATTCTATTAGTGGGATCGGAGGCCAAAATGTTTAGCAATTTTTTCATTCTGGCAATTCCCTGGGGACTATAAATTCTTTTCTTTCAAGTCAGAGACTCAGTTCCAAAACAACCAGTCAGAGTTCTTATTATTTTTGGGGACATATTTCTTTAATTTGTCTAGCCTTTTAATGTCTTAATGTAAAGGTCAGACTAGTACTCCTTGATACACCTGCTCTAACAGTTTTTGCATAAGGAAACAATGTGATAAAATCAGTCAACCCTAAACTTATTAAAAAAATAATAAATGAGTTAATGAAAAACCCTTACGCTCAGCTAATAATTGTGATGCATGAGGTGGTTTACAATACGATGTTGATGATGCACGTTCCTCAGCCTTGGAACTGGCAAGACGGAGAAGGCTTGACCGATAATATGCAATTTCTGGTAACAGCTTTTCTTTTTCTTCTCTGGACGACTGCATTACACTTAAAGTTCTGTTGAGGTCTTCACGTGACATACCACGCGTGCCCTGTACATTTATAGATAAAATGATTATTTCAAAAGATTATCATTGTTGGAACTTTAAGATGCCATACTTTTGTTGGCACCGCTTGGTATCCTTCATACCAAGAGAGTTTACATATTAAATGCAATGTAAAAGTGCTTGCTAGCAAACTTACCGGTTTAACTCCCAAGGCTTCAAGTTTTTCATTCAGCCCCTCTTCCACTATGGACCTCAGCTCTTTAGAGAGCATTTTGTTCTTCTTTATGGCATTTAAAAAATTCTGATTTGTGCTTGTTTTCTTCTCAATCGCTACATCTGTAATTGCATAGAAAACAGGATGTTCATATAATATATTATAATCAAATGTTTAACCATAAAGGTATTGCAAGAAAAAAAAAACACAAACACTACAAACTATAAACCAAATAATAATAATGGAAATAACACAAGAGTCAGCAAGTGGGGGACTGAAGGGGATGAAGTGCTGCAATTTTCTCAACAATTTGCAGCTACAACACAATGAAGTAATTAGACCGCTGTGCAGCAAAGACCAATGGAACATGCAAGATTACAATTATGTATTTACACTTCCAACAGTCTAGCTCAAGGGTGTCCAACCTGCGGCCCTCCAGCTGCTGCAGGACTACATCTCCCATAATGCTCTTTCAGCTAAGGGGCTAGTTGAGGAATATGGGAGATGTAGTCCTGCAGCAGCTGGAGGGCCGCAGGTTGGACAACCCTGGTCTAGCTTTTCACACTAGTGACTGAGACATAATTGATCGCATCAATAAGTATATTTGTCAACATGCATAGACATACAGTAATAAGCATTGTGAAAAATGATTAATAAAAGAACATTTTAACAACATGATGACCATGACAGCGTTACCTCTGTCCTCCTCTGAAAGCTCCATAATGGGCTCCAGGATATGAAACTGCTCTATTAGCAAACAAGACAGAAGGAAATACACAGAAACGGAAAAAATCTAAAAAGTAAAGAATCACTGGAAATACACAGCTTGAATTAGAGGCAGGGCAGCGCATAAGATAAATAAATGGCAAAATGGTAGACAGCACACACACCCAGCAAATAATACACAAAAGGCACCTATCCAAGGCATAAATACTGCGGATTCCGTCACATTATATGGCCATATATTTCCTAGCGTGCCACCACATCACATTTTAAATAGTATTTGCTGTTTGTGCACTGATGTCTTCCTTTGTTGTGCGAAAATAGTAAGCAATTGAATTCATGCAACTATAACGAAAAGGTGCATTTTTCACACCCTGTTTCTCCAGCATAAAAAAAGTTGTTAAAAAATTCAACTGCATTTTAAATGCACAATAAATATTTTTGTATAAACACCGCATGCAGGTAAACACACACACACTTATAAACATACTGTTGTGACTGGTGGTTATTCTACTGGAAGACATAAGAACACTCACCACGTGCTACCAAGGAGTTTGATTTCGCTTCAGCTTCATCTTCCTGTGATACTACAGATGGCCTTGACACAACATTAACTAAGGCAACAAATCAATTAAATTAAAAACATTTAATCCAATGTAACTGTAGCTAAAATAAAGAAAATCCCTCTAAAGAACTTTCATTTTGCTTTGTGCCATTCACAACACTATTATACACAGAATAGCAAAATCTCTAAATAGTCCCCAAAAAATATTACACTGTATCCAGCAGCGCTCTAGAATAAAACAACAAAATCATAGTTGGAAGCAAATTAACCTTATAAAAATAGTAATGATGAAGTTAAGTGCTTAATCAACCAGGGCAGCTAGGGGATTATCCCAGTTACCCATTTAGTTATAGCCCCCATCACCAGTCCACTAAAATAAAATGCATACAGAGTACAAGGGTTAAAAACTAGTACTGTAATATGTATTTAAAAATGGCTGCAACATTTGTGCTCCAATCAAGGACATATAAGGGTGCATAAAACATAGTTTTCTGTAGAATAAAAAGTCCACCATATGCGCCCCACGGTATTCCTGTGGTTTTTTGTTTAAGGGATCCAGTATTTGATACGCTGGTACGCACTGGTGTGGGTAGCGCTAGCGTTCTTACAGTCCAAATAAGCTCTACCTAATATTTCATTTGAAAATATGTTTAAATATAAGGTCATGTGGAAATATATGTATTACCTGTATGCTTTGGGACAGATGCTGATGTCTTTATAGCCATTTTCTTTATCTGCAGAAACACATGAACACCAATTAATCAAACACAAATAAACAGGGATATGTTTACTCGCTAATAAACTGGAGGAGTCAAGACTGTATGTAGAACCAGGGCACAGATTTACTCATGAACACTGACCTAAATAAATGTGTAGTCACACTTTTCAATTTCACATATGGAAGCTAATCGTTGTGTATGAAGCTGTTGGGGTGCCTGGGTGTCTTTTATTCCTGGATTTTAAATGGCACTTCTTAAATTGCAAAGCTCTAGGTGAGGCCTTAACCTTTACATATGACATTATAATCCCAAAACATATGTAGAATATAAACCTCATGACACAGCATTTTTGGTAGACTTGCTATTTATTGCACAAAGTATTAGCATTAGGAAACACATGACACTTTTTCTACTATTTTAAGAAAAAAGAAACACTAGTCATTTTATATATTTTTTAAAATGCTTCATGATATATCATTAGATGCTATTTAATTCTGTCACCTAGGTGGCAAGAATTAACAAAATGCCGCCTGGGGCGAAGTTTAAAATGCCCCCCCCCATTATCTACCCTTCCTCTCCCTCCCTCCCTATTATCTACCCTACCCCCCCTTGTACTTACCTTTCAGAAGTCCTGCGGCGAGTCTCCCTGCACGGTCTCGGTGCTGGCTTGTAATGCTGAGCGCCGGAAATGACATCATCTTCTGGTGCTCAGCATTACAAGCCGGCACCGAGACTGAGCTAGAGGGCTCGCAGAGGAGAGAGAGAGGGGTGCCGAGCAGGTACTGACAACTTGGTAAGATAAAACCACTCGGCGCCCCTCTCTCTCTCTTCCGCTTTAGAAAAAAAAAGGGGTTGGGGCGGCAAAGTGCCGCCCCTTCAAAAGTGCCGCCTGAAGCAGTTGCCCCACTCGGCTCCATTGTCGGGCCAGCCCTGGCTGGCTAGTCCATCCCACCGCAGAGGCAGAGTTCACGGAACGTGGCACTAAGTGACCCTGCAGTGTGATGTGTCAGGTGTGATTGACAGAATGAGGTGCGATGGTGTATGTTTTTGTGTAAGTGTGTGTTTGAGGGAATGTTTATATGAGTGTTAGTGTGTGTGTTAATGTGAGTGTGTTAAGTGGGTGTGAATGTATATGTATGCATGTGACTATGTATGTTATGGGAGGGGTAAGGAATCAGGAGGCCACTCAGCTGTACCTGCCCCTTGTCAGCCCTCCCCTGTCTAGAGACAAACCAAACAAGATGTTCTCAAAAACTGAAAGTCAATATCTATCATTAGATTATGTAACAGATTTATCAGATCAACCCACAAAACCTAATGAGTATCACAGAACTGTCCATGTCACAGCTCAGCCCAAAAGGTCTGTGATCAGGGAGATACCTTAAGTTCTAGATATCCAACTAGCTGCCTGGCATAAAAGCACCATGAGCACTTAAAAGCCACAAGGACAGCTTATGGTTATGAAAGTTATTTCTAAATTTAATTGGGAAATCAGTTAAATGTTTCAATCAACTGGATGTTGTCAGCATATGTACACACCTGTTCCTTCTGAGACCTGATTAACTCGTTTTGTTCCAGAATTTTCTGCTCAAATTCATGCATTTGCTTCTGATTCAAATCATTCTGCAACCTCTGATCTTCGCTTAATGACCGTTTTAGCTTCTCTATTTGGGATGTGAGCTAAAAAGATATAAAGAAGGTAGTCTGACGTACTGCATAACAAAACACCAACACATGCAAATTCAGATTGATATGAACAAACACAAGGAACCCACTAAAATCTTGCACTTCATGGAGACATAGAAAACAAAATGAATTAAATCCCATATTACAAAACTAGCGATGCAGGCTGGAAATGAAACGATTACAATCAATTACGTATCCAGGAAACACAGAACTTTTAGTTGCATGGATTTAGTGACTCATAAAACTTTTTAAATCACTGAAATAATTCAGATTTGGTGCATCCTAAGGGAAACTTCATGAAATGCAAATGAATGTGCGTATGGTTTTCTTTTAACAAACAAACCTACGCACCTGTTTCTTTTCTTTGTCGTGTTCTTGGCAAAGCAGATGTATTTTGTTTTCCAATTTCTGTTCCTTCATAAAACACAGACATTCAATTAAAAAAGAATATATTGACTGAAAAAGTCTAAACTAAAATACTGTAATCGGTCACAAACAAGTTGAAAGTAAATTCCAGTCTATGCTACAAAACATAAAGAAATCATGCTATTAAAAATATTACAGTTTAATCTAAAGACATCATTATATACAGAATCAAGTATAGTATTTAAATTCTAATTATGGAATAAGAATCCATCATAGTCATTAATGGTTTCATTAACAGGTTATTAATCACCCACAGGTTAGTATTGAGGACAAGCACCTAAGGAAAAGGCTTCATATATTTATCTCTAAACTGCTATTAAAAAATGAAACGTGTCCTCAAGTAAAACCTCTACTAATTTGTTTAATTCTCAGTTACAGAATGTGACCCTATAAAACCTACGTCAAACATTTACCTGTGTATGCAAGAGTTCCATCACTGCTCCAATGTCATGTGAGTAGTTGGACTTCTGTTCTCTACCACCACTGGGGCTTTCGTGCAGAACACCCACGCCAGACTTGCTGTACAAAGTGTCTTTCTTCATTTGCCGTAGTTCCTAAAATTAAATACATATCCAAACGATTAAATCTAAAATTCAGAATGACAGCATTATCTATATTGAAGCAGTGGTATGAAGTGGAATGTCTATGAGGACAGACACAGGAAAGGAACCCAAAAGCAGTTCCGATTCAAGTCTTAATTTCATGGAAATTGCTTTGACCTTCGAAAAATGTATGTTAGTGTCAGAGTTCGGTATTAAGCTGCCATTATGTTTTTAATACTTTATAGGACTGAAACTCTACTTCTTTGCAATCGGTGTCTTAGCCATAAAAGCACCACTTTTATATTTCATAACTGTGATAAGTGATAGATAACGCTTCTGCTGTTGTAGAACTACATATCCCACATATCTAGATTGTAAGCTCGTCTGAGCAGGGCCCTCCTCACCTGTTGTCTCTGTAAGTCAATTTGTTATGTTACATACTACTTGTTATGTCCTGTCCACCCATTGTACAGCGCTACGGAATTTGATGGCACTATATAAAACAATAAATAATAATAATAATAATAATAATAATGATGATGCTTGGTCAGTGTAGGCTAAAGAAGCCCCACAAATGCTGGAGGGGGATCTGTTGGCTACCCTTGCTGTATGCAGTCTTCTTGCTTATAAAGTAACATTTACTGTTTTAACTAACACACAAGACTTTATCAAAGCTAGTTAATGTGACTGAGGTGATAGGTGAAAGCTGGAAGCGCTCACTTCTTCTAAAGAGCTGTTCTTAACACTCAGTTCTTTGAACTCTTTCATAAACATCTCCTTCACTTTCTCCATTTCATTTGCAGATTTCTTGTTTTCTTCTGCTTTCCAGTTCTCAAACTTTTTGAGGATTTCTTCTTCAAATTCTTTTCTTTGTTTGTTTTCTTGCATCTATTGAAAAGGCAAGCACACATATGGAAACCGTACTAGCTAAAATACACGAATCTACAAACAGAACATGGATCCCTTAACCTTTTTGTACTAAATCAGTGATTCTGAGCAGTCAACACAGCCGCCATAATTATAGCTTTTATAACTACATGGACAACAGCTGATGACAAAAGCTGAACTCTTCATCTAAACATCTGCAAACAAATTGTCTAGCACGGGTTGGCAGGACATATATTGGTTTTGGTACTCACAAGGCTGGACCCAATTCCGAATAAATGTTTGTCTTTATTGGTAATGCATCAGTCAAATTATGGCACAATGTCAAGGTAAACCAAATGTCTCAGTTACACCTAGGAGTGCGCGTGACCATTTGTTATTATAATTGAGAAATTTGGTTTACCTTGACCTTGTGCCATCATTTTCCGGACTAACTTTTATTCAGAATTGGGTCCAGCCCCGTGAGTAGACTACAATATTATAGGCTACCACATACACTAACAACACACATAGAGCAGTTTCATGTTCCTACTGCCGGCACATTATTCATTTTAGGTTGTATTATGGTTCTGTTAGAAAAACTGGCATTTGCCCCCTACCTTTGACAGCCTCTCTATATGTGCAGCCTTTTCGGTCTCCAGCTGGCCCTTGGTCAACTTTAATTCTTCCTTTAGAAGGTTTATTTCCTGCTGTAATTTACCGCTTGTATCAGACTTTGGTTTTTCTTTTAAAATATAAAAAAAAGAAACTTGAGAATATACATATTGTTTATGTTTAAATGTGCTACACTCAATGCATGTTAAGTCCAAACACTATAATTTCCTTGAAATCTCACTTTATTATGCCTTCGGCAAACACAGATCGTGCTTTATCTGAAAAGCATACTGCACTTCAGTAATTACTGCCAGAACGAAACAAAAAATAAATATTAACAAAAACACAAACTATTGGTGCTAGAACGCCCCCTTGAGGATGAAGTATGCATTTTATCTTCTTTCATTGCAAGCAAAGGAGTTTTATGATGCAGCCAAGATGAAGCCTTTCTGTGGTCTTGACCCTGCCAAGAGTTTTTTCATGCTAGATGAGCAATCCATATAAAAAATTATACATGATAAAATTAATACCTAAAACATATTGCACAGAGCATAAAAACTATACTTACTAAATGATACGATTAGAAAGTTACTCATGATTACAATTTGAATTGCTCAAATATGCTTCTTTAAATTAGGCATCAAAGTGTTTATGCTACCAAACTGGAGTGTATTCACTAACTCTAGGAGAACTGAACATTTCAAGTTCCTGATATTACTATTTGCTATGAAAAGAAAACCTTATTGAGCTTCTCCTGTAAAGTGGGTGTACATGACCTGCATAATGCATACTTCATTTGGTTAGAACTCTCACATATGCAAAAGTGTGATTCAAGGTGAGTTTGACAATCATGTTAAAGATCCACAAACATTTTATGACCGATTATAAAAGGAAAAACTGTTTGACATAATGAAGTAAAGTAATGGATGATTTACTGGAGGAATCCCACCTATCTAATCTTTCCATGTAATCTAGAACTGTCCCAAGAACAAAGATGTAGGCATGTTCTAATCACACCCATTCTAAAAATCCTTTCTTAGACCTCACTTCTCTGACTTACTACTGCCATATCTCCCTGTTTCCTTTCGCCTCTGAGTTGCTTGAGCAGATTGTTTACAATTGCTTAGCCAACTTCCTCTCCTCTAATTCCCTCCTGCACTCACTACAGTCTGGTTTCAGAGCCCTTCACTGTACCGAAACAGCTCTAACAAAAGTATCAAATTACTTGCTCTCTGCCATAACCAAAGGTTTGCTAATTCTCATGGATCTCACGGCTGCTTTTGATATTGTCTTTCACCACCTTCTTCTTGACCCATTTTCATCTATGGGTGTAAGAGATACGGCTCTCTCCTGGATCTGCTCATATCTGTCTAACCATTCCTTCTCCGTGGGCTTTACAGTCAGGACATCTTCATCTCTTCCACGTTCTGTTGGCATCCCCCAAGGATACAACATTGGCCCTCTGCTCTCATCTTTTTACACTTCATCTACTGGAAAACTAATCAACTCATTTGGTTTCCAGTATAACAGATATACAGACGATCCTCAAATCTACCTGTCTTCTCTGAACTCTCTTCTTCTCTCATGTCCCGTATTCCCAACTGCTTGTCTGCTTGTCACGTTACCTGAAACTTAATCCATCTAAAACTGAACTCATTATCTTCCCTTCTTCCATCTCAGTACCTGAATTCCCAATATCCATTAACAACACCATTATCTCTCCCATTAACCAGGCTAATTACTTTGGGGTCATCTCCGTCATCCCTCACAGTCAATCCATCACAAGATCCTTCCGCCTGCATCTAGAAAACGTCTCTTGGATCCACCTCACTCTCATCCACATCTCTTGCGTTCCTAAGAAGCCACAAAAACTGTGGTTCATTACCTTATCTTTTGCCTTCACTATTTCAACACTCTTCTGGTTGGCATTTCTCTTTTGTCTTGACGGTCTCCCCTACAATTTATCCAAAATGCTAATGCTAGGCCTAACATCCATAAACAAATCCCTCCACTGGTGTCCTACAGTGCCTTGAAAAAGTACCCACCCCCTTGCTATTTTTCCTATTTTGTTGCATTACAACCTGGAATTAAAATGGGTTTTTTTCACTTGGATTTCATGAAATGAAGAAAAGTTCTAAAGAATTCTAAAGAATAATTCTTTACTATGAAGCCCCCAAATAAGATCTGGTGCAATCAATTACTATAAGTCACACAATTAGTTAAATAAAGTCCACCTGTGTGCAATCTAAATGTCGCACGATCTGTTACATGATCTCTGCATATATACACCCAGAATCTTCAACACCATTGAGCAAGCGACACCACCAAGCAAGCGACACCACCAAGCAAGCGACACCATGAAGACCAAGAAGCTCTCTAAACAGGTCAGGGACAAAGATGTGTAGAAGTTCAGGGCTGGCTTATAAAAAAAATATCCAAAACTTTGAACATCCCATGGAGCACCATTAAATCCATTATTAAGAAATAGAAAGAATATGGCACCACAACAAACCTGCCAAGAGAGGGCCGTCCACCAAAACTTACAGACCAAGCAAGGCATTAATCAGCGAGGAAACAAACAGACCAAAGATAACTCAGAAGGAGCTGCAAAGCTGAACAGCGGAGATTTGAGTATCTGTCCATAGGACCACTTCAAGCCGTACACTCCACAGATCTGGGCTTTATGGAAGAGTGGCCAGAAAAAAACACTGCTTAAAGAAAAAATAAGCAGACATGTTTGCTGTTCGCCAAAAGGCATGTGGGAGACACCCCAGCCATCATATACATTTTAAATGTATGGGGAGCCCTCCTGGCAAATGCATGGATCCCTCAATATGCACTTGCCCCCAGGCTAGTTTCCTTGCAGGAGACATGGCCTATTAAGACCCCCATTTTGCGCAGTGGTGAGACCCCCAGACCATTGAGGGGGTTGGTAGCTCCAGCTCTGCAGCATCTCTTTTAGGACATTTTTATTTTTAAATTTAAACAATGCATATGAAAGTACTGACAAAGTGCCTTCATATGCATTGACTGTTTAGGGATCTGCCTGGCATACTTAAGTGTCCCTTTATATGACGACATATGTACAATATGTATCATACCCCATGTCTGGTAATCAGGGGAAGACTCTGCATCACCATCTCAGGTTTGGTTTGTCCAGTTTTAGCATATGAGCTAAATGCCCATCGACGTCAATGAGGATTATTCTTTACACAACAAGCCATAGATGCTCAGTAATTTGTTTACCTATTGCTAGCATTCACAGTGTACGTTTCTGTTCGGTATGAATTAAATCTCTATAATTTACTCTTATAGTAAATATTACTAAATTTGGCTTCCAACATTTCTTACCACATCTTGCTTCTTCCGGATGCCGCCTCTGTATGTGACCTTGCAAATACGAATAGTTCACAAACGCCTTGTCACAATGATGACACTAGTGGGGAAAAATGTTAAATAAATTGATAATGTCATTTAAAAAAAAAAATTGAAAAAAAAAACATTATTACAGATATCTATATACAATGTACTTGCATACAAAAATTGTTGGTCAAGTGCTCTAGTCGAACACAATCAATAAACACTTGAGGCCCACAGCAGAGTTGTGGTCCCAACTCCCTGACTTCAATATTCATAATGAAGTGTCAATACTGGCAGGTTCTCCAGCAAGAAGTCCTAGCCCTGCATAAAGCCCTGCATAAAGCATAAGCCAGTAAGTAAGGAGACTCTGAAGAAGCCCCACGGCCTTAATTATATACTATACAGATCCTGTATAGTGATGAAGAAAGAGCTTGGTGGGAGTAGACCAAAATGCAGCTGGCCCTGCTGTTGAGTGCTTGGCATGCTTATTTATATAGGAAGAATTTCAGGCCCTGAAAATAGACCTCATATGAGAGCAAATAAGTTATGAAATACATAATGCCTAATGTAATATAAAGAGTTATTGAATTTAGTGCAAAGGATTACTTTGTTATAAGAGTTTGCACCAGAAGTGATCATCATCTGCTGGGTGGCAATCATGGCCTTCCTATGTTTGCACTCTTCTTTCAACTTCTTGACTTCTTCACTTTGTTTCACCATTTTGAGTTTTATTTCCTCTTTTTCTTTGAGGGTAGCCTGCACCTTCTGCTCCAATGTCTGCAGGCAGGAGGTCAGGTACTCCTGAGAATGAAGCAGGTACTCAATTAATAGCTGCGCAAGGCGAAACAGCTTGACCAATATGGGATCCAAGCCATTTTTACAGTGCGGGCATCTCTCATTTTCCACATTGCAATAGGTTATGTTCATGATGTTATCCTGAAGTGTGTTAAAGTCCAGCTCATTGGCCACTTTGTCCACATCAATGCCGCCGATCCTCCTCCAGTCCACACTCTCGTGGCGTGATCTGAACTTGAAAACAGTCCCATTGTTGGAAGAGGGCATCTGGAAAGCTGTGTTAGAATGATGGGATGACCGGGGGTCAGTTACACAGACGGATGATAACTGAGGAGTCTCTAACTCAAACAGATAGTAGACCCCGTCATGGACAGGCTGAAACAAAAAAACAAACAATAACAAGTTACTCTGTTATTTAACAATGCAACATTTATGTAATGTTTTATTTTAATACAACCCTAGAACAATTAAAATGTTCTAAAAGTGTTACGACGAATGCAAAACTACCCCTACGTTCTGTGATAAACTCCACGCGCGGGATTATTCACGTTCTGTGATGTACTCCACGTGCGGGATAATACATGCTGTGTCTTGCTGCTGGAAATCACAGTCTGCAACCCCCATCAGTGTCACAGCTTCACACAGCCAGGGGTTTACCTGCCCCCACCCCAACTCCTAACACGCAGCATGGCACTGGGACAGTGGATGCCAACACACATACTTATACAACACACACCTACACTACACACACACAACCTAACACACACTTACACAAAACACAGCACATACCTACACTACACACACACAACACAGCGCGCACCTACACAACAAACTAACACACAACACACACTTACACAGAACACACAGAACACACACAACATACAATTACACTGCGCACACACACACCACAACACCACAGCCTCTGAAGAAAACAATCACCCCGGGGCACAGATAAGTGACTCTCCATTCAGCCTCCGCTGCCCCCACTCCCCAGACAGAGCTCACAGCAGGCCGTCTCGTTCTCGCAGCCCAGCAGTATTTATGCACGCTCCCCTCATCCCCGGCGCCCCGAGTTTTCCTCCTATTGACCCCACAGCCCTCGCCATGCCCCCCAATCCCATGTACGTTCCTACCATTTCCTCTCCTCCTTTTCTTCATCCGGGGAACCGTTGAGCCATAGTCAGTAGGTTGGGGGTACTACGGGTGGTCCGCACCGTTTCCATGGCTACTAGCATACGCCCCGCCCACAAGCTTTGGAAAGCATCTTGTTTTAGCTAATCCGATGCCAAACGGCTGGAGGCTCCGCCCAGATCTGATTTCGTCATTGGCATCCCTGCCGTGCGCCTGTGTGCGAGGCGGACGCGCTGTCTGAGCTTGTCTTATAAACGATAATACACTTTACAGTACCTCATTTTCTCTGCAAATTCACCGCCATGTTTGAGGGTGTTTAACCCCCTTTTTACGAAGGTTTTCAAAATATATTCAACCGTAACTCCCCTTTATTATTTTTAGAGTAGCCACGCAACATGTACATCTATTTTTTTTTCGGGGAGAAGATAATGCTTTTTATTTTTCAGAATATATCGGAAACATGAGGGAGAAAAGTCAGTTTTTATAGGTTTTAAGTAACTTGTTACTCAACTAGTTACATTGATAGAAAGACCCCACAATTTCCAGATTCCAGTGTCCTGAATTAGGAATTACCCCAAATGTAAAGACAGTGCGTGAATTTGTGTGTGTGTGTGTGGGGGAAGAATAATTAACCTCTCTAATCCTGCCCCCCCCCAAGAGCCAGAAATCCTACTACCCCTACTCCTTTTACCCCCTAAGGACGACCCCTCTAAACCAGGCTGACCCCCGCCAGCTGCACCTAGGTTGATCACTGACTAGGTTTTCTATCTGTAATATATCATACCATCCAATATTCCTATTCTTCCTAACCATTCATGTTACCCCTGCTGTAAGCCCTGGCCACAGATACACAGTATGTATAAAATCCCCACATCTTTCTGACAATCATAGGGTGAATATTACAGGGTATACATTGCCTTGTATTTTGTTTGTTTTTTCACACTTAGTATGTTGGTTTATAACAGAAGTTGTGTACAAAAATACTACCAAAAATCTAGAAGATTGACAACAACCTCTACAGATCATCCTGACTCGACCAACTCATCCCCATCCAAGCAGTCCTCTCCTACTATTTCACTTCCCCCTCAACCACCGACTAGATTGTAAGCTTGCAAGGCCAGGGCCCTCTTCTCATTTTGTACCAGTTTGTTATTGTATGTGATCTTAATTTATTTTACTGTTGTAACAGAGCTACTGAATCTGCTGGCGCTATATAAATAAATGGTCAGAAAATTCTTGCCACTGCAAGCTATGGGGGTGCATAACACTTAGTGAAAATGGGACTCACTTTTCCTAAAACATTTAGAATTAAGAACACTTAAAGGATGCTGAATCTTGTTTATTTGGAAAAAGGGAAAGTACCGTATTTGCTCGATTATAAGACGACCCTGATTATAAGACGACCCCCCAAAATCTGAATATTAATTTAGGAAAAAAAGAAAAAGCCTGATTATGACAACCCTATAGTAAAAAAGTTTTACCAGTAAATATTAATTCATGTAAACTATTTTTTCATATTTAATAAAAGCTATGATTGAGAAAAATATTTTTTTGTTTCATGTCCTTTAATTTGCCAATCTGCCCCCCAGTTATGCACATCTGCCCCCCAGTTATGCACATCTGCCCCCAGAAATGCCTTATACCCCCTATATGCCACTCTGCCTCCCTGATATGCTTTTTACCCTCCTATATGCCACTCTGCCCATGATATGCCTTTTAACCCCCTATATGCCACTCTGGGGGGTTAAAAGGCATATCATGGGACAGATTGGCATATAGGGGGTATAAGGCATTTCTAGAGGCAGAGTGGCATATAGGGGGACACTTACACACCCAGACACTAATTTACCCACTTACATACCAAGACACTTACATACCCACTGTGACACACATACCCAGACACTGATATACCCACTGAGACACACTTCCAAACCAAGACACGCACTCAAGGAACTAAAGCACTTCACTCACCACGATGGCTCAGCAGGCACTTAGTATACTGCGGCTCCCACGGCATTACGGCATGACGCGCTGTGACCCCACCTCCTCCAGAGAATTAAAGCGGTAAATCTACCGGATCCGCCTTTGACTTTGGGA
Source organism: Spea bombifrons (assembly GCF_027358695.1). Lineage (NCBI taxonomy): Eukaryota > Metazoa > Chordata > Amphibia > Anura > Pelobatidae > Spea > Spea bombifrons. Next base: position 99,065,449 of record NC_071088.1, on the reverse strand, counting down.
CGGCACAGTGCCCCCCGGGTCCAACGGGGTCTTGCTTCTGGAGTGCCGTGCCAAGATCAATGATTTCCCTCAACCGGCTCTGCTCCCCGGCAGTGGGCCGGCTATCACGGCGCGGAGGAGGCGTCCCCCATTCTGAGAGCACACTATGCAGATAAAGGTACGCTGCTGCCCGCGCTTTCACGTCGCTCGCTGCTAGACGCCCGGTAGCAGCTGAGGTTACCAGACCGGAGGATCCAGATTCCCTGCAACGCTGCAGGGAGTCTGGATCTTAGTCTCATAGTCAGACCTCTGTTTGAGGTCTGATTAGAAGACGACCCCGATTACAAGACGAGGGGTATCTTTCAGAGCATTTGCTCTGAAAAAAACCTCGTCTTATAATTGAGCAAATACGGTAAATCCCTTCACATGTGTCCCAGAGTGTTTTTCTTCTTCTTTCTTGGAACCCCAAGCATGCTGATGGTATACTGTGGTTAGGCACTACTGGGTTGAGTCTATGAATAAATGAATTGCGAGCACTTGGGTGCGCTTCAGTTGTCACGTGCCCACGATGCTGCTAGTCGGCTGATATCATCGGAAAGCAGATGCCAGATAAAGCTCTGTGCGGAATATCAAACTGACACAATGTTGATATTGCTGCAAAACATCACTGACACCCCTCCCCAAAAAGAGACATGATTATCCCTTTACGAAGACACCCCAATCTTCACATACACTTTGATGCTGAGTTGTCCCTTTAAACAAACGTCACTTGTCTTGCTTACGTAGAATCCCCTAAAGTACACATGCACAAAAGTATATAGCGTGGAAAGAATGATCATTACAGAGGGTGTTCGCATGGCATGGTTTAAAACTAGAAGGTCTGAAGCTTAGATGTAATGTAAGAATGTTTCACTTTACTGTGAGGGTGCTACATAGGTGGCCTACCACTCCAGCAGAAATGGTAGATGATAATACTATGAATTACTGAAAGCCTACACAAGGCTGTTAGCATATTTCCATTTTAAAAGGGATTTATTAGAACATGTCAACAAATCATGAATGCAATAGCAACAAACGTCCATCCAGAAAAAAAGAATCAGTTTGATACCAGAACAAGCGGAGGAACGTCCTCCAATACCCTCCAAGCAGAACAATCTCATATATTGGGATGATGTTTGCTGTAATGTGTTTATATTGGATATTTTATTAAATGGAAACCATGTTGGGTGGGTAGGTTCCTTATGTAATGAGGTTTATATCAAATGTGTGATGAACAATTATAGTAACCTATGATTCATTACAGCAAAAATGGGATAGCAGTAGTGAACCTGTAAGGGCAGATAGCTTTCGTAGGAGTCAGGTGGAGTCACTTCAACAACTTGTGAATGTACCATAGCTTGGTGATGTCCCGGCTGTGAGCGTGAATACAAAGACGGACAAGACGTTCAGGTTTTTTTTAATTTGCAAAGCATCTTCTGAAATATGCAGATTTCAGTATAACTTTAGAAAGAGTATTTTATGTAAATGATGTGGCAAAACATAGATGTATCCATGTTAATACAATAAACAATACATGAAAGGAAAATGAATACATAAAAGACAACAATTTCATCCTTTTTTTTAAACTTTGTATGACAATTAAAAAAAAACATACATTTATGTCTCCCTGTGCACTACAGAATGTATTAATATAAAATTATTTGCAGAGCTATGACTTCCCAACAACATGCCAGCCTGTCCTGCAGCCCCACTTTTGCTAGTGGTGGGGATCATGGGTCAGATTAGAGACCTGTGAAATCGATCGAGGTCCGTGTTTTTGTAGCACAGAGCTCAATTGCAGCTCCCCTGTTACCACCTTGCAAATTTATAGAAGCTTAAATGTGCAATGATGTCATACCACAGTGCTCTGCTTCAATATATCACAAGGTGGCTGTATGCATATGGTAAATGGACGATCTGGTTCCTGGCCCTATTTCTAACCATTCCCTCAATGGAAAAGTCCCACTTGAGGATGGTATATTACAACTGAAATGGAACAAACTGACAATGGAACAAATATAGTTTATTTCAATGATTCTTAATATAAACAGAAAATGGGCTAGAATGCCCTTTTGACTCAGTGGGCTATCTCAAATGACTTTATTATGCTATTTATATTGTCAGTTTTAGGATCTCTTATTTTTTTAGATAACTTAACTTCACTTAAGGGAAATGTGCTGGAAAAGCATGTAGGTTCTAGTTTTGTTTAGTAAATTAAAGAACTGTGCCAACCTCTTTTTGCATTCTTGTTTTTTTTTTAAAGGTTTATCTAACAATGCAGTGGTTAGTTAAAGTTCATACCATTTTTTCGGCCAACGTAGAACCAAATATAGAGTTACATAAGGTTTTGGGACCACAGAGGTCTCTCCTTCAGATGGAAGCAATCCATCTAAAGAAGGCCTTAAGTTTATGTAACTTTACTGAAGAATCATTGACAGTATGGATGAAACATTGGCCAATAGTTGTTGCAGAATGTGTATGTAAGATGGTTTAAAAAAACAAAACTGCTAGTTCATATGGCCTAGATCTACTCTTTAGATGTGTTTAGTGAGGAAGGGTTATGAACCTGAGCAGTCTGAAGTAAATCCAGTCCATATGAACCTGAGAAGTCTGAAGTTAATTTAGTCCATATGAACTTGTGATCTTTGGTGTCTAAGCCACTTTATTCTGCAGCAGGTGTTGTATTGCTTTTTTCTTTCATCAATTATATGTAGTAAAGATTACAGAGATACTGTAGGTGATGGATATTTTGTTAAAAAGATGCACTAACGGGGTTACTTACACACAAGAGAAAACGGAAGGCAGGGGTTACTTATCATTGCTGTGCTACATGTACATTTTGTTAGTTACAATCTTACACTGTGTCCATCTGTAACAGAGGGGAGGCTGCTTGCTATTTATTATTATTACTATTATTATTATTATTTTTTATTTATACAGCGCCAACAGTTTACGCAGCGTTTAATACAATACATATATTCAAGAAGTATGACAAGACGAGAATTGACAGACTAAGACAAACCGATACATTAGGTGGAAAGAGCCCTGCTCGCAAGCTTACAGTAATCTTGAGGGGATGGGGTGACAAACATAAGGCACAGAGAAAGAGTGAGAGGTAGTGTGGTGGTTGTATCAATGACAAGGAGGTTCTAGCAGCTAAGATGGTATGCTTTACATCCAAGCACCTTTACATTCTCCCAACATGAAACCAGCAATGGCTTAAAGAGACACTTTAATGCATATGATAGCCAAGGGGTCCTTTTTTTTTCCATTGTGTCCCATTTGCAAATGGGACAGAATCCCCCACCCATGTATTTGCCCCTTTGCTATTTTTCATGCAGGAGATATGTCTGGCCAAGCACATCTCCATGCAGAGTATACTTAGCGCCAGTCAGCTTCAGCACTGGCTTGGTGAATGCTGCTGACATTTTGGCTTCAATCAGCCAATTAGAAGCTTCAGAAAAGTTGAAGACGAAAAAATTATGAATTAAAATTAAGAAAATAAAATGAAAGTTAAAAAAGTGCCCCTACAAGTTGCCAGATTCTCTATAGTTAGATCAGCTGGTTGGAACACTGAAAAAAATCTCTGATCCCTGTTGTCATGCAGGGAATAAGACATTATGGCCCAGTCACCCCCCCTACACCTGCAAATAAAATGAATAAAAATCACAAAACACATTAGAGAAAAAAAATACCCAACATGGATTTTGATAAACTTTTTTTTAATGGGATGATGACACTCCCATCACCCTCTAAAACAGTCCCAAATAAGACATAGGCGTCACAAAATAAAATTTGAAAATGTCAAGGTTGGAAAAGGGAACAGGCATGTTTCGTGTTGTACCCTGCAACTTCCACAGCCCACGATGTGGGGTATTTCTATAATCTAGAGATGCACTTTACGGCTCCCTTTCCTAAGGATTGGTGCGCAACTGGTTGCATGATAAGTGTCCAAATGCTCCTAGTGATATACCCTGGGTTGTCTTCTTTCTAAAAAAATATATCATTTTGTGTGGTTATTTTGGGCTGGTGGGCTGCTAAAAAGTCCCAAATGAGACACAGGCCTCACAAAATAAAATTAGAAATTTTCACGTTTGGAACAGGGTATGGGATGTTCCATTTTGTCCCCGTAGCTTCCAAAAACATGTTAATATATTAGTTTAATGTATTATTCATACTAAATGTTAGACTATACATCTAAAATGGTATCGCTAGAAAGCCTTGTCTGTCCTTGAAAAAACAATATATCCTTTGTGTAGGTGCATGAAAAACAGAAAAGGAGAATCATGGTTAAGGAAACATAATGTAAAAATGCAGAAAAAGAAGGGGTTAAAAAACAGCTGGTGAAATACAGGTTACTTGGCAACCTTGCAGAACTTTTTGGCAACTTACACATAAAACGAATAGTTTTTTTTTACCTCACACACATTTTCTATCAATCTGTTGGCCACACCTGTCTATCAAAATTCTAATTATTATTTTCCAAGCACCCACTAACCGCTTGACAAATCCACTCTCTATTTCCCCGCCCACACGAGGTAACAGTGTAAGAGGATTCCTTGGCCGAGTGACGTCACCGAACGGGCAGACCCGGAACAGCTATGTTTTTCCTGGTCAGAAGCAGCGTGCAAGAAACCGACAGGGGGGAGGAGTTTACTGGGACAGCTCCGCCTCTCTGCCTGGCCGAAGCTCCACGTGCTCCTATAGGGAGAGAAGGGCGGGCAATCTAGCGTGGCAGCCAATCGCAGCTCACCACGACCAGTGCTCAACTTACTGAGAACTAGTCAAACTGGACCTGGACTAGCCGACTGGAGGAAAAACAAATAGCAGACAGGCTCTGTATTGCTTACGTACATATTAGTGCACATTAGAGGTTCGCAGGAGAACAGTCAAGCTTTATTGACACCCGAGTTCTGACAGGGTTCACCTGCACCCTAACACAGGCAGTCCCACTGCTCCAGCATGGTGTCCCCCAGCGCTTGTGCCCAGAAGCTCCTGTCTTTCTTCCCTTTCCTGCTTGTCCTGTTTGATCTGCAATATGAAGGTAAGAAGACAGCTGTCCCAGGTTACAGGCGGTGGGCCACCGCAAGTCCCGACATCACTGTCCTTAAGCGTCAGCGAATGGGTTAACATTAGGCCACATTGTGTATAAATAGTCTGGGACCACCAGCTACTCCCCACAGAAGACCCGGGACCCGTGGAGCTCTGCCCGCGCCCTGTTTCCCTCTTTGAAATGGTTATCTTCCAGATGTGCTCCTGAAATATTGGCTGTCAACCCTAGCACAGCAGCTATAGGGAATTTCTACCCCCAGCACGCTCAGCCAGGCACTGGGAGGACTTACATCAAATCAGCAGTGATAACAGTGTCAGAGGCTACTATTATTGTCATATGATAAGAAAAGTTTGAGACATACCAGATGCTTACAAGAGCATACAGTCTAAAGTGTCCTTACCTGAGATCTGGACATTTACATCATCAGTAAAAGTGCGTAATGTATTCACAGCCTCAATTCATTCGGGTTATGAAGCCACAATATTTTTCCAAAGACCAAGGACTGATTAAGATATTTATTAAGTCTTTATATCAGGAAAAAACGGGGTGACTAGATCCGCTGAATGCTTATCTGCCATCAAATTCTAGCTTCTAAGTCTTCAATGTTGTTGAATGTATAATACGCATTATTATATATAATATACTATATATATTCCTTAATATAGTTACAAATGGAATCATTGCTTGTTTTGTGGCCAGTAACATCACTTATGTGGTATATGTTTATAAGCCAGGCAGTAGTCCAGCTTCTAAACATGGTATAGCCCATGACTATCAGCAGAAATTTCGACATAGCAAAATCTTGGCTCTGATTGGCCGTCCTATAACGCGGCGGGGTGTTATATTGTATGTATAACGCTGCACTTGCGGTGACCTGAGGCTTTGCGGTTGATACATGGACACGGTTACCATGAGCTGCGTAGGATTTTTGAATATGTTTTTGTTTTAGGTTTATGTACAGCGGGCGTTCGGTGATCTGACAGATTTTCTTCTCGCTTCACAGAAGTCCGGTCTGGAACGGGTTACCGTGTGCAACGCTGCAGCCTTTCCCAGCCTAGATACATTTATGTAGAATTTTAGGCAATATAGTCAGCCCTAAAAGAACTACCCTGTGTCTGCACATGCACCTAAAATGGCACCGGTGGATTACATCTCTTATGCATATGCTTAATAATAATTTTTACAATAATTTGTTATTATTATAAATTTATATAGCGCCAACTATTTACACAGTGCTTCTTACAGTACATATATTCAAGAGGGATGACTCGAACTGACCTTTCCCAATAACTGTTGCCCCCCCCCCCACTGGATTGTGCCTGTCAGTTATGGTATTTATATGGCTGCCCGCATTGTATCGCCCCTCATTACTATGTAGAGCGCCAAGTCCAACTGTTAGCGCTTAATAGATTAAAAAATAAAAAAGAAGAAATCTCATTTTAAAAGAGAAGTGCGCATGGACTGACAGTCGGAGAGCCGCAGGTTGGCTACCCCCGCGTTACAGTCGCTGCTGAGCCCGGGTCCATGTGTTATTTGCGTGGGTAATTAGGCTAATGTTTACGTGATTACATGTTAAAAGCTGCCGGGGTAGTTATTACCTGTGCACTCATCCTTCCAGGGAGTACTTCGGGTGATTAAATAGGGAAAACACTAATCCCACGTGGAGTTGCTGTTGCACAGTGGGAATGAATGAAGCTGTGCTATCCCTTTAATAATTACCTTTATTGGCTTGCGGCTCGGTAGACATGCATGTTGTTAGTCGACGCGACACCGTGTTGGACATACACTGTATATTCTGCTTCAGGGGTTCACTGCGATCGATTAGTTAGACATTTCTTGTATTCACATCAGTAGCTGTAATCGCCATTAGTAAGTTTGTATTCATCACTCAATGTACTGTTTACTTTTTTAAAAATAAATAATTAATCTCGATATCAGCAAATGGACATTTGGGAATCAATTCATGGTTAGTTTTAATAATCCAGGTCCTTCAAGAGGTTACTTTTAATGAAAAAAACTATTTTTTAAAAAAACATTTTGGTGGTTGCATTTGGAGAGGTATTTCTGTATTCTCAAGATTGTAAACTTGTGAGTAGGTCTCTCTCCACCTAATGTATCGGTTTATCCTAGTCTTGTCAGACCCATTGATTATATGTATTGTGTTGTATGAAGCGCTGTGTAAATTGTTGGCGCTATATAAATAAAAGATAATATTTTAAGGCAAATGTTAAATGTTGAGGAGTATACTGTGCCTGTGATTGGCATATTTTAGGCTAGGCCTACTAGTCCTAGGATGGCAGGTTGGGTGGAGGGGTTACCATGTTACTAGGGGCAGATTGCCCTTTTGGGATGTGGAGAGTCCTTAACAGTGTTCTTCTGTCACGCAACCTTCATAGGTGTAGTAATCTTCCTGGAGGTAGGTCCTGTGGACCAACTGTGGTCATTGCCTAGGAGTACGTCCATGGCATTGACCCCCAAATATACACCACTGCAGGGTTTTTATAAGGTCTCTGGAGGGAGTTCACTTATGCCCCAAGATTACAAGCTATGGCTTTGACAAGCCCCCCCCCATTAATTTAATTACATTGCAGTATATACACAATATTTCTTGTGGCAATGTGTCCCTTGGTGAATGTAGCCCGTGAGATTTCTTTATGAGTACACAGATTTTTCATTGTTTTTCTCGCCTAGGAGTGGAGTGCGGAATAAACGCAGATGTGGACAAACATCTCGAAATGGGAAAGAAATTGTTAGCAGCTGGTCAGCTCGCGGATGCATTATCTCACTTTCACTCAGCTATAGGTAAGCAGAACATTACAGAGATCTAATTCCACTGGAATGCTTCCATAGCAGTCAGTAGAGTTGGACTATCAGTAGTTTCTTATACTATACAATTACCTTAACAATGCACACTAAGATCGCAAGGAGAAAGTGTGCATTTATGTGTGTTGGTGGGTGCGTGTGTGTGTATATATGTATGAGCATATACCTCACAACACTCTTCAGGCCCAAGTGGCTGAACACATCTCCTCACAAGTGGTCTCCTCACAAGTGGTCTCCTCACCTGCGGTCTGCTCTGGTCATGGTGAACATTCCTGGTGATTTCAGGGTGAGCACTTTCCTGCCGCAGAGGAGGCAAATCGGTTTCTTGCATAGGTATATATATTTACACGAAGTATACAGGACCCAGATTCCTCAAGATAAAACCATGCATGGTGACGTCCATCTTTTTTGGGGGGGGCTTACGTTGTACTTCAGGCTTTGGACTTTTTTTTTTTTTAAATCATCTTGCATAACTACAATACAAAACAAACTTGTATCTCTCATTAGGTTCTATTGTTGTTTTGCGATCTGTTTTTGTCATGCTGCATAATGCAAAATGCGTATGCACAGAAATGTAAAGGTATTGCTAATATATTTCTTTTGTAAAATATATCTATCTTTCATCTTTCAGTATTTTTTTTAATAATAAACAATTGCTGCTGTTCAATCACAATGCCTAGAATCTCATCAACGTATTTTTTATTTTATGTCTCGTAGATGGAGACCCAGATAACTACCTGGCATACTACAGGAGAGCCACCGCCTTCCTAGCTATGGGCAAATCTAAAGCAGCTATTCCTGATTTAAGTCGAGTCATTGAGCTGAAGCCAGACTTCACATCCGTATGTAATACTTCTAAATCTTAACTTCAGGGCACAAATAGCCAACCTGCATCAGAGTTATTTTGTGCCTATAATCACTTCAGAAGTTCTAAACCTTTAATATGTGAAGCAGCGCTATGGAGCTTTCAAGTAGCGGTGTGTGTGACTGAAATGTGATATTAGGGAGTAGGATACAGGGCAAGGAGAGAGTTTGGCAGCGACCGTGCCATCATCCACATAAATAACACTTCTGTCTTACAGGCATCATGTAGACTGTTGCCTCGTAAGTCAAGTCATGGGATTTACAAGGGGTCACAACACACATTCGACATCCTTTTGTACTGCGCATCTCCCGCCAATGTCTACTCAATATATTCTCCTGTTTTTCAAAGTAATCATAACGTTAACCCATCATTTTGCGAAATACCAATTATAACCGATATTTCCGCTATTTTTGACCAAATCTAATTAATGTCTTTCTCTACCCCTATTCCTAGTCACTTTTATTTTGTTTTTAAATGTAGCTAACTCTCCTTGCCACATTCACTTTACTCTATCTCTCACCCTTGCATTCTCTATTTCTTCTCTGTAAGAATAAATGTACTCCAGTATTCAAATACATCTTAGCTGATCTGATTTTTCTCTTGCCTTTTAGTTTCCTTTAATTGTGTTCTTGTTAAACTGTTGCCCATCTGTTTTATCAATTGTATTTTCCATGAGATGCAAGAAATTTGAATGCCTAGGAGAAAACCTGGTTTATAGTCTTATGGTGTTTTATGCCCCCCCCTTCTTTCTTTTGTAGGCAAGGCTTCAACGGGGACAGTTACTTCTAAAACAAGGAAAGCTGGATGAAGCAGAAGATGACTTTAAAAAAGTGGTAGGTTACCATAGAAACACTCATAGATTTGTGGAGAAAGTTGAAATGAATGTTTACATAGTTCTAGAAACATATTACAACATCATCTTATGTTAAGAGGTTTCAAAATATGCTGCCACACAATCTATTTTTTTTGTTTTCTGATCTTCCTGCACCTAGGAAAAAAAATAACAATTGTTGCATTTGAGGTATTTTGGACCCCAAGCTCCATTCCAGTGCATTTACATTATTATTCATTCTGAAGTATGTAAATACTATAAAAATAATGGTTTGCAATCAAAGATGGCAGAACACCAACTCAACCTGCAATGAAAAGGAAAGAAACATATATGTAATTCTAAAAAACTACTATTTATCTCTGGGTTCACTTTTATTATACTTAAACAAAAGTATCTCTGAAGTGTCCCTTTTGAAAAGTTATTTTTTGTTTCACTTTAATGAGCAGTTTCTTTGTCAAAAAAGAGCCACAATGGCAAATGTCAACAGAATTTTCGATGTACATTCAAGGCATGTTTTTTGGTGAAGGCAGGTAGCTGGAATTTAGGAACAAGTCGTGTACAAAAACAAAGGTCCAACCAATTGAATCTTCCCTCTGATTGTTCCACATTTTGTACCATGGGCTATATTTCTCCATATCATGTTTTCATCCATCTGGCTGATGATGACTAGATAGTCATATATAAACACAGCATGTGACCGTGGATAAGAACCATTCGAACCATGTTCGGCCCACTTTTCGGTACAGACTGACCATAATCAGTTATATCTTAAACTACTTTGAAAAGAAAGAATCATATCTGATAAAACGTAACATTTATTATCAGCTAATATTATTATTATTATTATCTATTATTTATATAGCGCCAACAGTTTATGCAGCGCTTAATAGAATACACATATTCAAGGGGTCTGACAGGGGTAGAGACGATATTTTTTGTGTGTTTTTACATTTATCAACATTATACTGCAGCTGCCGCGCTTGTGACAATTCTTCTGATTTAGGTGTACCCTGTTGCGCGTCTTTGTATCATCTGCAAAAATTACTAATAAAATATTACAAAAGTACTGGTCCTAATACAGATCGCTAGGAACAAGACCATCCACTGAATACACACCATTAACTACAACCTTCTGCCGCCTATCATTAACCCATTGCCTTATCCTGTCAACTATTATCACACCCACACCCAAAGACACATTTACTTTTCTACCGGGAACAGTGTCGAGTGTGACTGAAACAGCTCCTCTCGGGTATATTCTTTTTAGTCGAAAATAATTTAGTTTGGCATGATCTCCCTACGGTAAACCCATGCTATTTCTGATCTTGCGAACCATTTACAGCCAGATATTTTACAATTGTTTCCTTTAGAAGGTCTATTTAGGTGTACAATAACCAACACAATGTAAACATTGACACAAGGAAGTGGAACACAAAAAGGCTTGAGCAGCATACTGTTCTTCCAGCTGAGGTGGTAGACCATCAATGATTGGTGTCCAGGATGAGCCCCATAGATACATACATACATACATACATACATACATACATACATGTTGTTTGACATCCATAATATTCACTCACAAGAAGACGCTTGTACCTTTCTATTAGGGTGTTGGGCAATTTTATGAATTCTTTAATTTATCTGAATTGGGTATCTTAATAGAACAGATTCTTAAAGATGTATAACAAAAGGGGGCAATGCCCAGACATCTCGTGTGCTTCACACCTTGAATAACCCTCTGCACAGTGTGTGTGTGTGTGTTTTATTTTTATTTTTTTCTTCTTTTTTTTTTTCCCCCTCCTTGTTACACTTGGCAATGAGATTGAGTATATCAGGATGTAATTGCACTATATGAAAATCCTTCATGAAAATGCTAATGGCAAACTGTATGGTTTTCTTTCTGCAGAAATAATTGGGTTTATATGATATTTAATTTGCATTTATATAGCATCATTCATCCATACCGAACCGGCATATTGCATCCATATTTTTTTCGAGGCGTTCGCTTGGTTCTAAGTAAAGGCTTCTCGTTTCTGTTTTACCCGTACACATCTTCCAAGATTCAAAATAAAATGCCGTCATTACTGTCCTCATTTTCATTGTGCAGAAAATGTAGACATCATAATAAAGAATAACGCAAGTGCTTTTGGAGTAGGAGAAAAAAGGATGACTGCGATCCAATTCTAGCTTACACGGAGAATCTTTTATCCTTATGATAAAAATCATACAATACCAATATCAATAACTGTATTGGTCACATGATCTACACACCACATTCTGTCTTGATACAACCTGCATGCAGTGCACTGTAAATGGATGGCGATGCAGTGGTCATACATAGTAAATTGGGGGACTCATTGTATAGCTAAGTAATGAACTGTCTTTTGGGCAGTTTGTACTGTTAGGTCACATTTAACCTGGAGGCCTTGGGTTCATTTTTTCCCGGGTAGCGGCAAGTGGCCGGGTCCACTCCCAGCCAACTTAATGCCTGCTCCTGGCCAACTTTTTACTGCTTCCTGTCTAGTTTCACCTCACCTAAAGGCTTTCTAGCTAGCCCTGCCCCCACACAAAGCCACACCCCCAAAAGAGGGAGAGCCCTGGTATATGTGTAAAGTAAAAGAAAAAATTGCAACTGGCCCTCATGGTATAGAAATAAAGTCATGTACTGGAGTCTGTGGATATTAAAGTAGGTAAGTAGCTACAGTAGGATACATACCACTATAGTTGGGATATTCTAAATACTAGAATATACAATTAGTGGTCCTGTTACCTATGATTTTAGAAATCGTGAAAGATACAAGTGATTTGTATATTAGCTGTAGTTTATCATTAGCTTAGCTGACATAACTACCACCGCTTGATGTTCATTCATCATTTAAAAGGGAGATATTGTGATAGTCTAGGGAATTGTTGTGCCATCCCACCTGGAGAGCCATCTATTGTCCACCTCTGGTGTAATAAACAGTGGATAATAGTAACTAAGCAGAGAAGAGCATGTAACGCTCTGTCCCAGTGTTCTTGGATGGTGCCACCAATTGATATTTAAATTGAGGCCATTTCCTGTGATTTCTCATTCACATTGGCCTGACGTTGTCCAGATTGCTCATTTACATTTTGCTAGGTATTCATGATGCAAGTGATTTCACATTTTGATCCCATTGGCAGGTTGTTTAAATAGTTTCCTTGTTAATAGTGTATTTTTTAATGTAACATCAGGTAAGAATCATTTGGTCCATAGTCTGATAACTTTTCCTTATGTAAAGACTCAGTCCTTGGTCTCTTTTTTTATTACATTGAATATTAGTTTGTTTTTCTTCCAGCAGATGTCCCCATAGTATAGAGGAAAATGGTGGTCCTGTGCTCAGCAGCAGCCTGTGCATTATTTCATTTAACTGGTTTTGAAAGACTGCTGCATTACAAAGCCCACTACAAAATGCTTTATCACTCATATTATGCTCCAGACCAGCAAACTTTATAGAGATGGTCACACTTGCTGATGATCAATGAATCAACTGCATTTGATCAGCAGCACCTGTCTGCTACTTAGCATTTTAATTCCTATGGAAGCAGTAAGGGTGTACTTAGTTTTTCACACATGGCTTCTCCATTGTGGCTTTATTTTTTGTTGAATAAATCATGACACAGTGTAATATGTCATCTGAGGTTGTATTTAGTTAATTTTTAGATGTCTTAAGGAACATATGACTTATGGTTTTTATGTAAAACCATATAATTCAAAGAGGGTGTACTTTTGTTTTCACACAACTCTATATGTGTTTTTCTGTTTAGTATTTTGCTACTTAAACTTTTGTCTTAGCTGTAGATTTTGGAATTATTTTACTGAAACTCCTATTTTTAGTGTGTTTCTTTAAATGTTCTAGTACTTACCAAGTGTAACTTACATTCTCATCCTAAAAATGAGTCATTGTTTAAATAATCCTATCTAGTTTGAGAGCTTCTCTCATGTATTTTTAATATGTTCTCAAGTTTGGCAAGTGAATGACAAACACTTAGTATTTCATCTTACATTTCATGTATATTTTATCATTAGCTTGCTAGGTGGCCTAGTTATACCACACAGACCCTTGATATACGCTAATGAAGCTGTACCTTAAAAAAAACAACACACTTATAAAAGTAAGCGCTTCTATTGTTTTCTTGTTATTTCTTTAATAATTGATGGAGCGGCACAGTAATAGCAGTAGAACAGTGTGTGACTGGAGCCTGTGATCACTCTGGAGGCCACTGTCTTTGGAACAAATCAAATATGTCCTGCTGACTGAATGTTTTTATTTTTTAAACTAATTTTCCTCTAGTGAATCCCTTGGGTTAGCAACTTTTATGTCTTTATAGATTCAAAAACAACTTTGGAATTGCCTTTGTCCCTGAATATCCACTTCCTGATGTCACAATGCTTTATAAAGGGCCGGCTCCGGTGAGCTTCTCCTGTATCAAAGCCCAAGAACGCCTTGCAAAATGCGTAACGTTGCTGACGGGAGATTACTTGAAAGGTTTCAAGCTTATTTAAAGGGACATGCAGCCCCGTCAGTAAAAATTCCCATTAAAGTACTTTTGATATGCATTCGTTAACCTGTAAAATAAATAAATAAATAAACCACTTCCCTTTAGCAAAAGCTGCAGCTCCAGAGCGATGCATGTTTTTGCAACACTGTTTAGCTGCTTGAATCAGCCGATCAGTGGCAGAAAAGCATTCCCTTTGAAATTATTACATATTAAGGTCCTCGTTAGAACCCCCCCATAATCATTGGAGAGCCGTCACTGGAGCTGACTGGCAGTGATTATACCACATGACAGGAGAGATGTGGTTGCCCAATCACATCTCCTACAAGCCAAATAGGTGCTGGCAGACAAAAAGACAAACGCTTTCTGCAGAATTCCCACTTGCATTTGTACAGGGACCACAAGAAAGTAAAACGCCCCACTCAGCTATCATGTATGTGCATCAAAGTGCATGTGATGGCTGGAGTGTCATTGTAAGAATGCATTATACAGAACCGCCAGTTCTATGCCCGTGCAGTCATCTAAATTACTTTTACTTTAATAGCTGGGCAAGATAAACTTGTGCCTTTGTCTTTCTAATTTTTCCAGAATCACAGTTCCATTTTTCATCTGTTTTTCATTTTTCCAAATGTTCATAATGAAATCAAACATATTTGCCCACCGGCAGCTGCTTGAGTATAAGTCCCATCATCCTCTTTCAGAGTTACGAGAGTTGCCATGCACAAAAGACAGGTGTCCGTTAGCAGAAAATACATGTATAATTGGTACTGATGTATGATGATGCTGTAATGGACGCACGTTCTCTGTAACAGGGAAGTCAGGAGGAGGCCGCTCATTACTGCCGTGACTTGCTGGAGCACTGTAATCCTGCCGAGTCTGAGTGGCTCCTCTTCGTCAAAGCGGGAAGCCATTCTACTCAGCAAAATAATTGTCATGCTGTTGTCTTAATTATTTATTATCACTTAGCAATTCATAATTAACTCGGTAAACAGAGTTGTTTACTCAGAAGTGTTGTAGTTCTTATTTTTAATTGGAAAGATTATGTGAACCAGATAATCTCTCTGTTTTTGCGAGTTCATATCTGAAAAATGGTTCATATGGAGCCTTCGTGTATGTATATATTTACATTTTATATTTACATTTTATATGTAGTTTCCTATCTTACGTTTTAAAATGGCATAACTGGACATTCCAAAATTTTGGACATCATTTTCCCAGGCCCTTTGGTGGGGTCGGTTGATTGCGTGTACAGTTTCCATTGGGCTGTATGTGAGTGAACCAGATACTGTTTATACAAATTTGTAATGCGCTAAATCTCTATAAGACAGACTTGGGTAACTAGTTGAGTCAGAAATGCAGTAGGGTCATCACATGGTTTTCAAACGGAAGAGCTTAGCAACCGGTTTAACAGATTTTTTAAAGCTAACTTAATGGCAAAAATACCTGTGTGCCTTCAAAGTAAAATACTCTGAGTGTAATTGATGATAAACATTATCACGTCCTAGAGGCAATTTTACTGCCATTTTGCCCTTAAGCAATTTTGACTGGTATTATACCGCGATTAGTCCTTTAGGCTAAAAACCATTTGGTTGTACATATCGTGCATTGTTAGTAATCTAAATGATAGAGAAGTTGTGGCCGGTGAAACCGTTTTTTCTAGTGGTATGGATACCATTTTAATTTTATTTTGAAACAAAGGCAATTTCCAGTACGTTTTAAGTTCTGCAATGAGCATAAACAAAATTCAGGGTCAGACTTTAAGATTGGAATATATTTGTCCCAACCTCTATTTCGTCATAGACGATTGTATGCCAGTTTTTCTAGAGCTAAAGCGGAAAAAGGCAGTCAAGGTGAAAATTCTTCATTCATTCACTCAGGGTTTATTTAAATGTCGGATCGTTTAAAACACCCTTGGAGTCACCCATTGTACAGCGCTACGGAATTTGATGGCACTATATAAATTAATAAATAATAATAATACTATGTGTAATCCTTAGCCATTCAAATAGGTGCTACATTTTACGGAACAGATATGCCAGGCTAATTCTATTAGTTTGTGTAGTTACCATATTTAATGTTTTAATGCCATATTCTATTTAGATCATTGAGGAGTTGTGCTCAAACTGATCACATCTTTTAATGTTCTGGAATTCACAGGCATTTTGATAAGATTTGTACGTGAACTTGCTGAATTCTTATTCATTTTATATCAAAATTGTTGTTTTTTTTTTAAACCAAAAATGCTTAATCCTAATGTGCTGGTTGTATCCACTTTGCTAAATTGTCTGAGTTCTCTTCAAACAAAGC
Organism: Spea bombifrons; assembly: GCF_027358695.1. Lineage (NCBI taxonomy): Eukaryota > Metazoa > Chordata > Amphibia > Anura > Pelobatidae > Spea > Spea bombifrons. The sequence continues at coordinate 99,049,030 of NC_071088.1, read as the reverse complement.
ATTTCATTTTCTTATTACTGATCTAAAGCTACATGTAAGTGTTGTGTTTGTTTGCAGCTGAAATCCAACCCAAGTGCACAAGAAGAGAAGGAGGCCGGCAACCAGCTGGTAAAATCCGATGAAATTCAGCGAATGCGGACACAAGGCATGAACGCCTTCAAGCAAGGAGATTATGCGACTGCGGAAACCTTTCTGAATTTTGTCCTGGAGGTAAGTGGTTGCTCTTGCTTGAATAGTTATTTGATCTAATCATCTGAAAGTACTTTGTGTTTACATTTAATGAATAAAAAGACTGTATAGTATTATATGTGTTACATTTGTCAATAGCTTTGTCTTTTTTTTTTTTATTTATTTTTTTAAGAATTTGTAGAATTATTGTTACGGACAGTATATGCCAATGGCAGCTAATAATTATATGGCTGCTATTTGTTTACCTCTTTATCTGATATCTGCTTACCCCTCAATTGGTGTACTGCTGACACTGCTTACTGTGATCAACTGGATTCAGCTGTTTAATAGTCTGAAGATCATACATTCTACAGTATTTCTGTTTCATTCTTGGCTTGGTGTTTTTCAGTGTGATGCTGAACCATTCCTGCAGTTTGTTATCTAACTGTACATGTTTTGCGAGTAAATTGGTATTTTCTTTAATATATATTATTTAAGATCTGCGTGTGGGATGCAGAGATTAGAGAACTTCGTGCTGAATGCTACATCAATCAAGGAGAGCCTGGAAAAGCCATCAGTGACCTTAAAGCTGCTTCAAAACTCAAGAATGATAATACAGGCGCCTTCTACAAAGTCAGTCAGATATACTATCAGCTGGGTGACCATGAGATGTCACTGAGGTGTGTATTTCTCACATTCAGAATGTCTAGCACGAGAAATACTCCCGTCGTGTTTACGTAAGACGATAGCACGCAAAATGTTATGCGACTCTGGCATTCAGAAGTTTTCATCTTTAATTTAAGACAAGGCATGTATTCATTCAATGTAATGCAATTCTTTACTGCCATTATTGTCAGGAATTTCTTCCTAAACGGCACATGATATAACCAACCAACATCCGCCAACTACATTTGCTACTACAGCACGAATGAATGTTTTATATATATATATATATATATATATATATATATTTAATATATATAAATTTTACAAAAAATAATTAAAAATTATAAATATATTTTTATATAATAAATATGTATAATTTTTAGTGAGATTCGTGAATGTTTGAAGCTTGATCCTGACCACAAAGACTGCTTTTCCCACTATAAACAAGTGAAGAAGCTGAACAAGCAGATTCAGACCGCAGAAGAGCTCATCCAAGAAGGGAGGTAAGAAAACTTACCTAGGGCTTTTGACATGGGCATTGATAGAGGACCAGGAACCACACACACTCTGTTTAGTCATTGCTTTAAAAAAAAAAGACACTTTTGTACACAAACTGGTTCACAACAGGTGACTAAATAAAATCTTAGTTTTTATTCACTTTATTGAACAAATCAGAACAGAGATTACTCTTATGAACATACAGGGCCTTTTACAAATCAGACTTTAAGTGCCCAAGCTGTGAATTCTTGACTGCTATGGTTGTAATCGTAAAGCTTCATAGCAAAAATGTATTCCAGTGGAACACTTTAATGTTGTTTGTAGCCACTGACATAAGAATTACATTAATCCCATATTTTGCCTTTTTTTGTGTGTGTGTGTGTGTGTGTAAATTTAAAGCTTTGTGCCTTATTTCACTTGTTCAAAATTACACACTATTGACTGTACCCAAATCCATCGATGATCTTGTTTTCTCCCGCTGGATTTTATGTGCTTTAATCTTTAAATACTAAAAAGACATTGCTCCATCCATATGTCCTATTTGTAAAAAAGCTTAACTTGTCCACGTTGAAGTGTAGATCGCTATGGAGTTCTACTGGAACTGTGTCTGTCCTGTGAATCTGCCATTCGATCCTGCACATATACTGTCTCTTGTTCCTGGGTTATTTTTTTGCGCTGAATGCTTAGTAGAATGTTACAAATACACCCAGTTTGCAGACTTATTTGTTTCATGCATATCGATCAGGGACTTTGAGAAAGTAAATCTCTGCTTCTGGCAGCCTAAAAACCTCCAACCCTCGAATGCATCTTGATAAGCATTTCAATAATCACTTTTAACTTTATGCTTTACAGACCCCCTGCTGATCTAAGCAGCATGCACTGAAAACTTCTCTTTAGAAGATATGCACGTAAATTATGAAAAACTGTTCAATTACTTATGTCTTTACTTGTAGGTACGAAGATGCCATCAGCAAGTACCAGGGCGTTTTAAAAACTGAACCCAATGTTCTTTATTATTCTGCGCTGGTGCAGGAAAGGAGCTGCCATTGTTATTCCAAAGTAATTTTTCTTTCTTCCTTTTTTTTTATCTCTTCATTGTAGACATTGTTCAATTACACACAATTCTAATTCTAAAGTCTTGTAGGATAATTGTCTTTAAGTCCAGTTTGGCACCAGAGTATAAATGACTTGTAATAAGGCTTGTTGGCATTTTAGAAGAGCACCCAGCAACATATCATCAGAAGCAACCCAATACTTCACTTCCAGCAGGCGTGGTAGAGGTTAATACAGTGAGGGAATATATACATGCGTGGGTATACACATATGGCTATCCAGAATCTAAAATAAATGCAAGGACTGAATCAGATTTGATGAGCCTACATCAGAAAATAAATGGCAGACTAGATGGGCCAAATTGTTTTTGCTTGCAGTCAAATTCAATGTTTCTCTGTTACTTCCCAGATCATTGACAAAACTCAAAAACATACAGTATAACATTTTTGTTATTAATGCATGATAACGTTAATAAAAAAGTTTTGATATTTGCTTCAGGCTATCCAATACTGTGATATTTGATTATTGTAGCCAAAAACAGTGCTGATTTTAAGAGTGCCTGGTTGGTTACAGCTTTTTCCAGTTCAAATATATATATGTATGCTTTTTAATATGCTATGTAATATTTACGTTACTGATCTGTATGTTCTTTTGTTATTTGCTAATAAGCTTGGTCTTATGATTTTAGAACCAGCAGTCTGTCGAAGCCATAAAAGTATGTTCAGAATTTCTACAGAAGGAGCCCACAAATGTGAATGCATTAAAAGACAGAGCTGAAGCATACATTATGGAAGAAATGTATGAAGAAGGTATGATTACTATTATTATTATTTTAGTTACTTTACCATATAAACACAAACCAGGTGAGAAATTATGAAGTTAAATAAGTAAGCTCCTTCTCACTTGTACACGTCCCACATATTCAGAGCAATTGGTAGAAGCAATGATACAATATCCCTTCTCCCCACCGTATACGAGGAAAGGTTAATGATGTATCCATAATAAAGAACATCAGAGGTCTACCCGAAAACATTCCACATAATCGCCTCTGAAAAGCAGGCCTTTTTCCCCCAACTTGTTCCTTTCTAATTGTGCCTCCTTTGAAGGTAAGATCTTACAACGTAGGTGTGCCACCAGAGACACAATCATTGCTGCTGCAGGAAAAGGTTAAATCGTCCTGCCTGCTAAATATGGTAATTTCAAAGATGTCTTATTGACATTTGAATTTTAAGCCGATTGATTTTCGTTAGGAAAATTGCGACTGGCCTACTCCTGGGGATTTGTGTGCATAATGCCAAATCGCATTTGAGCATAATGGATCCGTATTTGGCTCGCAGCCCTTTTCTTTCGCTGCTACGCAAGCCACATATAATATACCGTGTAGTATGTTTGTGCAGAACGTAGAAGCATCCTTGCTTTGCAAATAAAGCTTCTTCTTTCTCCGCTGCCAGCTGATAAGAGCTGAGAAAGGATGTATTATCATCCACTAGAACAATAAGTTCCTTATAAATAATTGAGAGCCGTACAGGTTGAAATATGCGTTGAGTTGGCTGTCTGTAAATCATCAAAAGAAAATGTTTAGGTTATGAAACCTCCTCTGACATAGCTTCTGGTACTTAGCTTTGAGGCATCGAAGTATATGTCAGAAAAAGACGGGATTTATGCTACCAACAGAGCATTTCATCAGAAATAACCTTATATTCTGATTTATTAATGAGGTAAGCTAACTACTGCTTTTTCTACAGTTTCTATCCCACGATAACTGGTATATTATTATGCACCATTCTCAGAACTCAGTATTTTAAATACGGCATGTCTTGGGAAAGAATCAAATACTTATTTGCAGGAAAATATGTTTTAGAATGAATAGTTCTCTGATGTCATCAGTAGGCCAATAGTATAATTAATTTGCGTAAAATGTTAGGATAAAGAGCTGGATTATTGAATTTGACACACACTCACACTCATACACACACTTACACTCTCATATTATATAATGTTATCCTGATCAATACATCTTCTCACCCACCGGCTTGTTTTTCTGCAATATAGCCTCAAACACTGGGTCAGCGACTTTTTTTTTTTTTTTTCTTCTTTGTTATTTTATTCTGTTAGAATTTCCGTACTGTGTCGAGCCACTTACTCTTTCAGATTAAAATGTATTTCTAGGTGTTGCTTTTGATCTCCAAGGAATGCTCGGTTGAACATTGATGCATGTTTATGCTGCCCCAATAAAAATAAAACTTGTGATAAATCCATGGTTGTTGGGCCCTTTACAGCTTCCATTATTGTTTATGAATTCAGCAGTAATGTTTTCAGGTTCTTGTATTCATGTCATACTTCAGGACAGATTTGCACTGTGCTGTCGAGTGTCTAAGTAATATAAATTGGTTGGCACCTCCTGCTGTCTAGCTGGGAAACGGCACAAAAGACAAATGTAACACTTGCTGAGAGCGAACATCTGCTTGGAAATCTTCTGATGCAAATACTTTGTCTTACTTAAGACACCTTGGAGTTTTAGACCTAAAATAGAACATCACCATGGAGCTGAAAGCTGGTGGTTATTTGGCTGTAGATGAAACGCAGAACAGATGTCTCACTGGACCCAAAACATGAGGACGCATTGCCATCTTTATACATAACTCTTTATATGACAGAAGGGTGATGCCAAATGCAGAAAGATTGTCTTGTATGCCAGCGAGATGCCCACTGGTGTTCACGTAACCAGCGTAATCTGTGTATAACAAACCCAAAGAACTAAAAGCTAATAAAAAAAAGGGGGTGATTATAGTAATAGTCTATCTCTCTGACACTTAAAGTGTTAAAAGAGAGTTGTGTTTTTAAAATTGTGATTTGCATGATCACTACGAATAAAAATACATTGGACATGTCGATGAATGCCATTAGGCTTGTGTAAGTCATTCAGTAAACTTAATATTTCTGCTGTTTTCAACTTTGTCCATCATATATTTAACCAGCACGTACATAGTGATGGCTTTTTAATATCCGGGCCCAGGACATGACAAGGAGGTCTTTGAGCAGAGACAGTTTTAAATCTATATTAATGCATACAACATTCATTTTCTTTATTGTTTTGCATTGTTTTGTTTCTTGTCTGTCTTACAGCTATTCAGGATTATGAAACTGCACAGAAGAACAGTGAAAATGACAAGCAAATTAGAGAAGGTCTTGATAAAGCTCAGAAACTTTTGAAGCAGTCCCAGAAAAAGGACTACTATAAGATCCTCGGGGTTAAAAGGTAAAGGGTCCTTTCTCTATATATTTTTTCTTTGTGGTACCGTCTTCTTAAATTGTTAAATTCTGACAAATAACTTAACCTGCCACCTCATTGAGCCGGTCCTTCCAGTGGCTCTCTAGAACCTTACAACCAGGACCGGTCCTGGATAGAGTGGTATTTCAGGCAAGAGTATACTCCTGCACCCCTTCTCTGTTCTTTTACATAGATCACAATATTTTTAAAGCATAGCAGAATTGAGCTGTAGACAATAGAGTGCAGAACAATTATTTCTTACGCAGGGGCAGCTGAGCCAGGTACACAGGATGCACCACACCCCGGCACAGGGAATAATTGCTCTGCCTCTAGTCTGCACAGCTTCTTCAGTGTCACTCTGTACACCACCTTCCTGGCTCATACATTTTAAAAAAAGAAGAAAACAAACAAAAAAACACACACTGTCAGCATACACTAACACTGTACATAGACACTCCATCCAGTCTAACACTGTATACTGACATCCCTCCACACACATTCACTTTAACACAAAAGAATGATGAATCTCACCACAGTCTAATACTATACACTAACACTCCCCTACACATTCACTCAAAACTGTACACACACACACATTGTAACACCGTACACTGACACCCTAAACAGTCAATGCATTTAATTTAATTTCAAACAAAAACAATACTAAATGGTGCACGTTATATTGAATCATTATGTTCTCTTCAGGCCCAAAACAGTAATAGTTACTGTTACTGGAGAGACTGTTGAAACACACACACATAGAATGCCTGGCCAAACACACACGCACATTCATGCTTGCCCTTACAGACAAACATACTGGTTTACACTTGCCCATGGATCCACACTTTTTACTTGCCATACTTGCCCCAACATAAAAACATCACAACATCGCACCATCTCTCCCCATTTTCTTTATTTCTCTTCTTTTACTTTCTTTGACTTCACTTTGATCACTCTGACATTGCTGTGGCAAAACACTTTGTGTTCTGCGTCAAATTCCCTCAAATGTTCTTTTTTGTTTCGTTTTTGTTTTTTTGTAATAGAGCAGCACTGATGTACACATTCCCAGGCTGTGCATGCCTTCTGCACAAAGTACCGGTGTGCTGAGGATTTGTATATCTATTCACTATAAATAATACAGTACTCTGTTGATTTTTTTCCCCTCTTCACTGTCTATTGGCACATGCAGGAATGCGAAGAAACAGGAAATCATAAAAGCCTATAGAAAATTGGCACAACAGTGGCACCCAGATAACTTTCAAAATGAAGAAGAAAAGAAAAAAGCAGAGAAAAAATTCATTGACATAGCATCTGCTAAGGAAGTCTTAACTGATCCAGGTATTTTTCTTTCTTGTTTTTGTTTTTTTTTTTCTTGTGTTTTTTTTCCTAAGCTCATTTCCCCCACTCTTCCATGAATAATGCTATAGAAATAAATTAAAATAATTTATTTATATTGCATATTTTTTAACCATTAAACACTATTTGATTTCTGCTGCCATGGCCAGAAAGCCAGTTGGCTTGTCATGGGACCTAAACCAATAGCACTTGCTAGAGTACCCAGTTAACCAGCCTTGGTTGACACATGAAGTAAAGCTTATATGCATCTACATAAATATCATGCACATGTTTCTGGTTTTCTAGAAAAAAGGAGTCGCTTCGATGCAGGAGAAGATCCTCTGGACCCAGAGAGCCAGCAAGGTGGTGGTGGAGGACACTTCCATCGAGGATGGAACCAGTGGCAAGGGTTTAATCCATTTGGTTCAGGAGGAGGATTCAATTTTAAGTTCCACTTCAACTAGAGACTAAAGTGGAGTTCCATACTTGCACTTTTCATAGTGAAAATAATGTTTTGTTACAATACTGTACTGAGGAGTCTCCCGGAACTTTATTGGAATGGCTTCCAGTAACGTGCAGTAATATACTAAAAAAAAAAAAAAAAAAAGTTTAAATGCCTGCATATGATGCAGAAAAAATAATGGAACGTCATCTTATTTATCCCTGAAGACACTTCTGAAATATTATGACTATTTTCCAGGGTCTCATTTACAGTATTTCTTTTTTAACGAAAAAAATAAATAATCAGGACAGACATAATAGAAAAAAAGACATACAAGGACTTCAGCCCAAGATGGGTTAATATACCAAACATATTGATTTCAAGAAATACCCCAGTGCCAAGATGTCATAGTTCAGATGTATATGCAAATGAGCCTGAAGTATAAATTAAACTATTTTTTTCCAACTTGACTGCAGCAGGAGTGAGCTTCATCTACACTGAATTTGATTTTTCCACTGCCTGTTGCTTTTTGTTTGGAGGGTCACAATTAATTCTGAGAACGTTCTCTGGAATATTTGGTCGTTTGAGTTCTTTTACACAAGCTAGGGCAGTAAACTTTTCAGATTGTATCTCTATTTTTTCACTTTGGGAATTGTTTTCTCTAGTTTGATGGATCTGTATAGATACAATGCTGTATCCAGGTTTTGATATCAGGCCACCCCCAACCCCCCCCCCCCCCGGATACATGTGTATGCTACCTATGTGAAGCTCTACCAAGTGAAAACAGATTGCAAAATGTCATTTTGTACATTATATGTGAAATATTGCATCTTATGTAATGCCAAACAGCACAAAAGTTCAAGCCCAAAATTAAAAACTTAGAAAACATCACAATCTATTAATGCCAAGTTATAAACCGCCTTAAGCAGTGTTTGATATTTCTAATTTCAAAATGGTGGAAGGTTTTTTTTCCCCAATTCCAGCTTTATTTATTTTTACTGAATAAACCTCAATCACGACTGTATCATAGATTAATGTTACGAACGTTTGTTTTTAGGGACACTGACTTAATATCTGGTAGAAATGGCCACCTGGTAGAGTTCTCAGTGTTGTTGAATTACATCCCCATCCCACCCTGGTATAGCTGGCAAAGCATCATGCAAGATGTAGTTTAACAACGGCAGGCAAGCTACTTCTCTGCTATCCAACCTTAAATGAGCAAGTATATGTGGACACAAATGGATATAATTTATATCCGTAAATATAAATTGATAATGCATTTTATTGTGCCGACTTAACTCCTAACTAAAGAACCCATGGATACACCAACTATATATACCGTATGTATGGATAGACAAAAAGACAGATGCCGTTCCTTGTAGTCATTGTAGATAGAAATTAAAAAAGACTCTGATTGAGCTCCCACTGTAATAGCTGGGTGTGGTACACTGTTATTGACAGGTTTTATATGTATTTTCCCTTAACTTCAGGAGCAACATAGAGGAAATACTTTTACCACCACATTACGGTTATCGATAAAGCGCCAGCAGATTCCATAGCGATTTACAATCTGAGTCGGCAGGATACATTTAAATTAACAAACAACACACTGGTACAAAAGGAGAAGAGGGCCCTGCTCTTGCAAGCTTATAATTTGGTTAAGGGAGAAGTGGAACGGTAGGACAGGAGTTCTTGGATGAGGATGAGTTGGTTGAGTCAGGATGAGCTATTGAGATTGTTGGTTGTTCAGATAGCTTAGACTGGGATGCTAGCAGAGAGTGTTATAAAGAACGATTGTCACTACTCGAAAGAGGTGGGTTTTCAGAGAGTATTGGAAATTTGCATATAAAGGACAAAATCTGACAGCACAGGGACCCAGAGAAGGGTTACAGCACAGGCGAAAATCATGGATGCAGGAGTGAGAAGAGGTAATGATTGTAAAAGAGAGGAAGATCATGAGAGGAACAAAGAGGAGTTAGGCTCTGTAGGTCAGGAGTTTGACGTTGACTCTGAAGGGTATGGGGAGCCAGTGAAGCCATGAGCAAAGAGGAGCATCAGATAAGGAACGGGGAAAGAGGGAGATCAGTTAATAGGGAGATGCAATAATCCCTTACTGGTACTCCAGTGGGGTATCTGTCAGACACTGCTTCCCCAGCACTGGAACCAAGAAAAGCAATTTACCCCTATCACCAGACAACACAGATGTTGGAGTAAAACACACAAGTTCATATACACAAGGGAATTAGATAAGAACATGATTAACTTATAAACACAATACCATGCCTAGACAGCCTGGCACCACAATCCAGCCAGCATAGCCAGCTATACCCATATGCTCATAATGGCACACTTTCCAGGGTGATTCTTTGGGGCCCATGGAGCTAGGACAGCGCAATTTGGTACACAGATAGCTGGAGTTCCAAGTCCATTTTACCTTGGTTTCGAACACTCCCAACAGGGGGTCACAAACGGCAGCAGTGCCAGGAGGTCTGAGTGGATTGTTGGTGTTGGAGGGCTGTTTCAGCAAGGACCCAAGGGTTTAAGGGAGGACGACTTGATAGGGAACTGCATTTACTGTTCAATGTGTCATTGCATGTCAAGGACACTTGTCTGGTATAAACAGCCCTGCCTGGCTGCAATAGAGCGAAAGAAATCCCAGAAAGACAGTCGTTGAGGCGAGTTAGAAGAGTGGGTGAAGGGTTGGAAGAAGAAATATAGATGAGGGTTTTATCTGCATACACGTGGTATTGGAAACCAAAGGAAAGTGAAGAGGGCCAAGAACTGAGCCCTGAGGAACACCAACAGATAATGGTAGGGGAAAACAAGTTTCAGTGAAGGAAACCCTAAAAGTACGGTTAGAGAGGTAGGATTTGAACCAGGGAAGAGCAGTTGACCAACCCTTGCTTCTACAAAGGCTGCAGAGGGGTCAAAAAGTATAAATAATGAGAAATGGCCTTTTGTTTTAGCGGTGAGGATGTTCTTAGTGATTTTAGCAAGCAGGGATTTTAGCAACAGTGGAATGCTGTGGAATGGAAACCAGATCACAGCAACACACGCAAGGCTATTGAGGAGAGGAGAGGAGACAGACAGCACTTTTTTTGTACAAAAAATAATGAGAAGCAAATAATGTCCAGCAAAGGCTTTATTTCGCTTGAGTCTCTTGTGGGTTAAAACGCAAAGCAGCCTGACTGATTCAGCTCCTTGGTAACAATCCAGCCATGAAAAATTAGATAGGACTCGCTAAATTTGGGGTACTTTGACGTAGTGGCGGGCTAAGCAATATATGCCCATATAGTGTGACCGAATTCCTAATATGTATGACTTAGGTGATTTTTGAACAGTATTAGCTGGGTATTTGCTTTGTTTTGTGTACCGATTGGTTATTTATATTCTAACAGCAACCCGGGAAACAATGTTTATGCCTTCTATGCTTTTCACATTGTGCGCTCCCTTATTTTTGTATATAGAACTTATTTACAAGAAAATTTAAATATGTGATTTTAGAAATTACAATAGATCAATTATAAGATCTCATGTACAGTTTAGTTTGTTCAGTTTGAAGCATTCCTTAGAGTCTAGATAATTAAATAAAGCTATATAGTATGTTTGCTAATTATACAGCAAACTACAAGCACCATAATTTGCTCTTAGATTCTAACAAATAAAATGTAAGTTTTTGTTCTAGATTTAAAAAAAAAGAGCATTAACTTAAAAGGTCTGCTTTAGATTTTTTTCATTTAATCTATTAATTGGATAAAAAAATAAATGTAAATGTTTCGCTTATTTAAAATAATTTAATAAACAGGGTGTTAAAAACAAAGCGCAGAATAAAAAAAATGCATTTCTTCTTTTTATTTCCCAACCTGCCCCAGCACATTTGAGCACAGGCTTGCCACACTGCCTCCAGATATGCCTTATACTCCCCCTGATATGCCCCTATGCCCCCCATATATCCCCATGCCATAGTGCCTTCTGATATGCCTTGTACCCCAGATATGCCACTCTGCCCCCTGATATGCCTTATACACCCAGATATGCCCATCTGCCCCCCTGATATGCCTTATAAACCCCTATATGCCGCTCCGCCCCCTGATATGCCTTATACCCACTTTATGCCACTGTGCCCCTGATATGCCACCCCCCTCAGACTTACCCCCCCATGCTCCATACTCCTTGGTGTCTAGTAGGGGCAGCCGGTGAACGCGTGATGTGCATAGACAACCTCTGCTGCTGCTGCCCAGCACTTTCGCTGGAGCTTCTATGAATGAGCACCAGAATGTCATGTGACGCCGGTGAAGCCCCAGTGGAAGTCCCGGCAGCAGTGGAGGATATCTAAGCGCATCCCACAGACGCCCACCAGCTGCCAGATAGGAAGATCCAGGTCCCCTGCAGCGCTGCGTGGGATCCTCCTCTTTGTCTCTGGCAGCCGGCGAACGTTGTGCAATGCGTAGTGACAACCTCCGTAGTGCTGGCTGATACTTCAGCCGGGGCTTCTATGGTGGACCACAGGAAGGTCACACCACACTGGTGCTCCATCACAGAAGCCCCAGCGGAAGTGGAGGACAGTAGAGGAGGATGTCTGCGTGCATCACACAGACGCCTGCCGGCTGTCAGAGAGGAGGATCCGGGTCCCCTGCAGCGCTCCAGGGGATCTGGATCTTAGTGTTATCCGACCTTTGAGGTCAGATTATAAACCTCATCTTATATTCGACAAAATCGATTCAACTAATCGATAATGAAATTCGTTGGCAACGATTTTCATTATCGATTATATAGATTAGTTGTTGCCGCCCTAGAAGCTGTTATAGCTGCAAAGGGGAAACCAAGTACATGTTAATGTCTATGTATTTAGAATGTAAGTTCATAAAAGTTCTTGTTGGTGTAATGGTCAGGTGTCCCAATACTTTTGTCCATATAGTGTACTTTCCATTCTGCGAGGGAGGGGCCAACCGAGACAACCCTATGTACAGCCTGTTTTTTTTTTTTTTTGTCATGCACTACTACTTTCAGATATTTTATTATATATCTCAAATTGTATATGAACATAAAAATCTCCTAAAGTCAAGAATAGTGTCATTAAAGCCAAGATGCTATTTCAAGATTTTTTTTTTTTTTTTTTTTTTTACACAACCCATTGTAAAGGTGCCTGTTGCAGCCAATAATTTTTGACAATGACAGGTCCATCAAGATAATATTAATTAATATGTAGGGCAAGTGAAGTTAAGGAATATTTTCATTTTAATTTAAGTAGGTCAGAACTTCAGTGTTGTTGTCTACAATGTTGATATAAGCGAACACGTTATTTGTAGAGTATTCGTTCTGTACAGAAACATTTGTGGAAACACACATTGAATGTAGTTGGGTTTGCTTTTTGTTTGAGGCTCATATTCTCCTTTTAGTGTCTTCAGAGACATAAAAACCATGGGCTCACCTATGTAAACGAGTGTAATAATTATAGAAAGGGCAAGATAAATAAACAAGATGTGATCATATTAACACCATTAATGGATTAGGGAGTTACAGAAAGGACATTCATATGACAGCTGAGTGCATAGAATATTAAATGTAAAATTATAAAGCTTGTCAACGATGTCTGTTTATGCGTGCACAACACACTTACATATACACATACCAAGTCCATGTATTCACATGTCTAACCACAATAAACATAATACACATATATGCTGACTGAGATGCTCTGAGTCATTAAGATTTAAAAATAAAACATAAGGCAGTGCTATGACCTTCTCTACCAGTGGTTTGCATAGCCCCTGGGATTCTCCCATGCCTATTTAACCGATCTTAACAGTATTGGGTCTCATGAGGTAAACTGTAGATATGCTCCAGACGCTATAGGTATGAGGGCTGGGTCCTAGGCCTCCAAGGCCGCATTGCATTCTCGGTTGGTGTGTAACTCTGATCAATGTCTGCCTGGTTCCATTCACTCTTCTACAAATCTCAGCCAGCTTAGTTAGACCCGCTTCCCATAGTTCCACCTGTTCCAGTTCATATATAAAGACTGGGTATGTCATATATAAAGACTGTCCCAGGTATGGTAACACCTCATTGACAAAATGCTGAGATGTTATACAGGGGAACATTACTGGCCAAGGACACTTTTTAAAACAAGAACTTGTCTCCAAATAGAAAAGGTAGTTTAGGAACATGCAGCATTTTTCAGCTAATGCATACCTTGTCTGAAATAAATGTACATTCTACTATGACCTGAAGATACATACAAAGCAAATTCCAACAATTTTGTAAACTATGTTCGGATGATTCCTGAAATTCAAACGTTATGTGACCACAGGTATATTTGTTTTAAATAAAACATCCACACAGTACAGGATAAGGAGGGCTACAAAGGCCAGAGAAGAGTGACAGATGTGGCAGGAAGAAACCTATACAAGAAGACCGGATCAAATATTTTTGCGTGTGGGTTTTCCAAATTCTTTTTCAATCCATATAAAAAGGTTTTAAGTGGAACACTCCTTATCACATAAAAAGCTGTGGTGAAACATTCCTGCGGAAAGGTCACTCCATGGAAAATGCTAAAGTTCATCATGTTGTGTGCCTGTAGAAACACAAAAAAATGGTGTGAACTTCTAAGAAAAAGAGCAAATAAATAATAAGCAAAATAATTATCCCCTCTCAGTGTTCTGGCACGCTCAATACACAACACTTTTGGACAAACATGACCAGCCGTGACTCCTCTTTTTAAAGCCATGGCTCAGCGTAGCATTTACAAGACAAATCACAGAGGCTTTTCTTTTTTTTTTTTTTATTTTTTAAGACTCCACTGACTACTGGTTTAGGATATACCGATGCACTGGAGAAATTTACCAGGCCGATTGTTGATAAATCTGTCTGTCGAAAACTGCATTTAGAAAGTATATTGACAAAGCACATACCGTAATGTATGCACACTGGACATAATCATAACATACGTTCAAACTAGCAGCTTTAACAATATTTAGGAGTCTCTGGAGCAGTGTTCTTCAAATTTTTTTCCCTCAGGTGCTCAGGTTATCTGCAACATTCAGACAGGCTTCCATCTTGAACGTGAACCAAGCACTCCCTGCATGTGCAGATCTGAGTGTGCTGTGAGGGGGCACTACCCAGGGCTGGAGGGCAACTCCTAATTTAAAGAACCTAGAGCGACATTGTGCCATATTTGCCACTATGCTCATATCCTTTACCATTTTCAGATGGCTGCGTTCCATTACTTTTCTGCTCTTCGATTCGTTTCAGCAGCTGCCGTATCTCTGCGTCGTAGTCTTTCCACTCTGGCACAATTCTGGCCGCAGCTTTTAACTTGGGTTCTTTTGTTTTGGGATTGTTGCACTAGAACATATAAAATATATTGTCTTGTATATTGTACCAACATTTAGGGATAAACAACAAAAACCAAAGTCAGCTTCTGCTGTTTGTTCAAGTTTACTCCTTTATGGACTTTTCATTGATTTGTAAACAGTGCTCAAGTCCTTTAAACAAAAACCCAAAACATGCAGTGTTCTTGAGAGAACTTCTAAAGCTTCTGAACAGAACAATACAGAATACACTAAAATACACATATATCCTGAGTATTAGTATAACTACAGATATATCCAGCTTTTTAAATCAATACATTATGCCACAGGCTATCAAGAACTTTAAGATGCTGTCTGATAGCTGCCACTTTGCTCTACTTACCCCAGGCAATAATACAATTTGACTTCCCAGCCTTTGACAGATTATACAATAGTTTATTGAGCATTTACAGTATAAGATGGTTCCCAGGCGATCTATTGCATTTTTATTCTATAGTTTGAACACACACTTCCTACACAATGATAATTTCAAGCCCACGGATAAGATCTTTCCCCATGGCTTATTACACATCACCCCTTCAGGCATGCGCAGAACATGAGCCGCCAATTTCTATTAACAGCACAAAGGAGACTATTCTGCGAACCTAGTAAAGAAAACAAACTTAAACGTATATTCGGACATTAGGGCATTCCATGAGGTGTTGAGTTTTTACAAATTCCAAAAAAATATTTTGCAACAAGGACACATTTATAAGCAAACCAATAATTTTCCAGTGACTTACAATAAAGTATTCAAAAAAAAATGAAATACCAATGAAACTGCCACAAACTGTTAAAAAAATATGTCTAAATGTATATTTTTAGAAACATTACAACAACATATTAAATTGTGCAATCCTCTATCTTTTAAAAGTCCAGTTAACCTTTAGTTTATGTGTATATATACATAACAGACATATACACAAACAGGATGACATGACAGCGCAACACAGATGGGGTTTATTCACTAAAAAGAGAGTTCAATGAAAGGTCAGAACTATTGGGTTACTAAAAGGTTTTTCCAACAAGAATGACTGGGTTGGCTGTGTAAAATGCATAACTGAATGGGTAAGGACACTTATGCTGATTTCACTATACATTATACGGGGCCAGCTAATCTCTTCATCATGTATAGTGAAGGCAAGGAGTTGAAACTACAGCTCTCCTGCAGACCTTCTTACAGGGTTCTATTAAAAACAAGAACACATTTCTAATTGAGATGCTAGTACTCTGGCTGGCATTCTACACAGAACCACTGCCGTTCTAAAGTTTTGGATCACTTCTAGCTGTGATACATAATTGCAAAAGGGTTTTTTAATGATCAGCCTTTTAAACTTTTAACTCTGATCGGTGAACACAAAGTTCCATTGGAACACAGGAGTGATGGGAATCAAAGGACCTCTGTACGGCTATGAAGATATTTCATTCACAAGCTGCCGTTTCCAGCTACAATAGTCTTTACAACATTCTACGCTGTATTTCTGATCCACTTGACGGTATTTTAATGGACAAAATGTGCTTTTCTTTCACAAACAACTACATTTTGTTTGAAGGGTAGTGTAATCCAGTCTGGAATCAGAGACACGGTGTAAACGTGTACAGTGTTTATAAAGGAAACATGTTAACACCATTCTTATTACAATAAATACTTTCCTACAAAATGCAATAAAAAACAAAACTGCATTTAAAAACAGAAGCAGCCTCAAGGAAAGGCAATAATCCCTTTACTTCCACAATGATTCATTTGTTGCCTACAGCTGCTTGACTACTGTCATTAGCAACCCTGACAGCTCTGCAAGCAAAATTCAGTATCCTCCATCAGAAAGCTTAGCAACAAGATTGTCATACTTAATTCCCACATCAAACCATGTGCTCGTCCGAAAAGTAACCCTTCCAATAAAGGCTTATGAAGAAAGGGAATCAAACCCTATTGTGAGCACAAACGGGATGTCCAGGTCTAATTGGCTTAGAAGCTTTGCTAATTTGTGGCTCTGTTCCAACTCTTCTATGCTGGGCTATAACCGAAAAGGAACAAGATCGAAGAGGAAGGGGAACATAAAAGGAAATGACCGTCTTTCACTTAACAAGAGCGATTATGGCATAAGAGTAGTAGTGATGAGCACAAAAAGATAAGAGATCAACTCAGTGGAAGTGTTGGCACAATTCTAGGAATGGTCAATGATAAATCAGATTTAATTCCCTTTTCACACTATGACTGCGATGCTTGAAAGATAATGAAACACTAACATTATTGGAAGATTTCAAGCTGCCTTGATATTCTGTTAAAATAGTGTAAATTTTAAATTTTTAGCTGCCCTGTGGGACTCAATTAGTACTGGGTTTATTTACTAAAGTGGAACACAAGGAACTCCAGTTTATTGACTTAATTATGCATTGTTTAAAGGGCCAATCCAGCTAAGTGATCCCTTTAAATTCTTTTGTGGTTGTGGATCCCCCCCAACAAATGCATTTGGCCCTTTCTCCACCCACCAGCTAAATGACCTGGGGAGGGTCAAATGCATCTCACGCACACTATGAACTCACATGCATTTAGATCTAGCAGTGGCTGAAAATTCTGTGTGTTTTATTTCATTTTGGAAGAATGCATATTAAAAGGTACTTTAATAGGCATCCTTGTAACGTAAGATTGGCCATCTGGCTCACCGGCCTCAAGCTAGGTGTTCATGCTCACGTGTATATCAAATCAGTGCATATCCAGCTTCTGGCCGCATCTACGTCAACAGGCGGCCGCTAGACTTAGACTCTGCCTCGTGATCACCAGACAGGCACTGATAGAAGGGGTATTGCAAGGACTAAGCTAGTCCTGCATAATGCATAGGTAATCGGGAGATTTCTTGAAAATCACCTCATTTTTTAACTATGAGTTATACAATTCCAGATCAGCAATTCTTTATAATGAAGTCTGTGAGGTGAAATGAACCTGCTGCTGTTTTAGAGAATTTAATCCCCCTGTCACAGGGTCCATACCCTTCATAGCCATTACAAACCACTTACCAAGTCAATGGTTTTGGCTTTTTCCTTGGATTTATCATCGCACCAGGTTTCACACCAAAGCCATTCCTGGGGAAGGGATTTTATTGATACCTGATGAATCATGTTGTTTGGTAGGTCCTGTGTGTAAAAAAATAAAATAAAAAAAAATCATGACGTTTATTCATAGCGCACCAGCAGACAATAACTAACACACTAAGACACGTTGGTACAAACTTACAACGCTTCTATCATAAATACAATGTATACTTTCAACTGCATTGATCGTATTATATAATTTTACAACATACTACCCACCGTATATAACTCTTAATAAGACTACAACCTACAGAAGGTTAAATATCTCCTAAAATACTGACTACTCCCCTCCCCTCCCCTCCGGCTGTGTATGATGGAGCTGTAATCCAAAAAAGCTCATTACACCATTTTTTACATTAAAAAATAAGTATAAGTATATTTAAATACACATGCATGCCCTTGACATTTTTATTTTGTTTTTTTTGGGAAACTACATGCTTGAGAAGAATGTTTCTGTGTTCAATGTAATGCCTGGCTCACCCTTCTGAAATGGCTAAATTATAGAGCCTGCAGTTTAACTGCCGGGGACAAAAATTGCTCTTAATGAGCTGAAGACCAACAGAAAATAAAACGGGAAGAAAATGCATCAACAATATATTCATGTAAGTAATTTCTGCAGGTGCCACAATAAAGCCCTCACAATGGATGTGTTTACCCCTAACTAGTACGTCCATCAAGGAACCATCTAGAAAGACAACCCATTAGCCAAAGGTTTTTTTTTTAATGCTAACAATTTACGGTAATCAGTAAGGATAGAGCAGAGAAGAATACAACTATTCATTAAGCAGAATATGTTGGAACCCAAAGCATCCTAGAAATGCTTGGTCATACAGGTGCAATTAAATAAAACAGATTTGCTGTTTATATTGAAAACATGACCGGGAAACTAATACATTATCTGAAAAATAAGCCTTTCAGTAAGAAATACAAAGACGGGAAAATAAATCAGTTATGTATTTTCTAAATATTTTTTTTTTACACTTTTTCCAATGTTCAATAATATACTATTTTCTGTGTGATTTCTAACGGACATTTACAAACCTGCATTAAATTTATTTCCAGTGTGTATTTTCAAAGAGAAGGAATACTACAGGAAATGTAATTTTAATGGGTTTTATATTAAAATGCTATACTCTTGCATTTGAAACAGTTCTGCCATCTCCAATCTATGTTATATAACACCCTTATGGCAATGCTCATGACCTCTACTAATATTTGAGGTCAAAATGAACCCTAGTAAACAGACAGTGGCGGATATATACTGTATATTCTTTAGCACTGGCAGAAAACCAAAATAACTCTCTGAAAGACTTGGAGAGGAGCAATCAAGCCCACGAGACCAGGTGTTCAAACATTAGCCACAAGTGCACTCAGATTCTTACCATACACACAAAGAAATATAAATCATGAAGTAAAAGCCATTTGACATGTTTAAAAGATTACTTAAATGCTACTTTGACTCTTTGGTTGCTTTTATATCAATACATTTTAGAACATGAAAAAGAAAGAACTGCTTTTTCAAACAGAGCTGACTGCCGAATGTAAGATAACATAATATAAATACACACACTATACAATTTTGGATCTTTTTCTGTGGGAATTTTTGCCCATTCATTCAGTAGAGCATTTGTGAGGTCAGGCACTGGTGTTGGATGAGAAGGCTTGAATCGCAATCTCCGTTCCAGTTTATCCTAATGGTGTTTGATGGGTTTGAGATCAAGGCTCTGTGCGGTCAGTCAAGTTCTTCTACACCAAACTCATCCAACCATGCCTTTATGGACCTTGCTCTGTGCACTGGGGTACAGTCATGCTGGAAAAGGGCCTTCCCCAAACTGTTCCCACAAGGTTGGAAGCATAGCTATGTCAAAAATGTATTGGTATGCTAAAGGAAGTAAGGTGTCTAGCCCAACCCCTGAAAAACAGCCCCATACCATTATCCCTCCTCCACCAAACTTTACAGTTGGCACAATGCAGTCAGGCAGGTAATGTTCTCCTGGCATCTGCCAAATCCAGATTTGCCCATAAGACTGCCAGAGAAGTGTGATTTGTCATTCTACAGAACATGTTTCCACCGATTCAGACGCTTGGCATTGTACTTGGTTGATGTGAGGCTTACATGCAGCTCCTCGGCCATGGAAACCCATTTCATGAAGCTCCCGCTACAAAGTTTTTGTGCTGACATCCATGCTAGAGGAAGTTTGGAACTCTTTAGCTATGGAATCGGCTGAGTGTTGGCACCTCAGCACTTGGTGACCCTGCTCTGTTACTTTGCGTGGTCTTCTGTAGCCTTTGTGGCTAAGTTGCTACTGTTCCTAAATGCTTCTACTTACAAGTGTTTGTAAATGCAGACTGTAGCAATGGGTCTGATTGAAACATCCAAATTCAATAATTAAGGGGGGTTTGTACCAATACATTTCTCCATATAGTGTGTATATACAAGCCCTAGAAAGCCTGATGAAATTTACTAATTTTGAGAGAGAATTATGTACTAACAATGTATACAATACAAATACAAAGATTCCTGCAAATGAATACACGAATACATTTCCTAAACTTTATCCAAGCATCAAACCAAGACTCAACAGTAAAAGATCTGCCCATATCTATAGATGTAGCTCACAAGGCCATATGCTCATCAAGTTTATCGTTAAATAATTTTGGGCACCATTTTATCCTGCACAATTGCTCATCGTTTACATTAAGAATACGTGATAACATACCTGGTCCAAATTAGATAAGCTGTTTGGATCCTGGCTCAGTGCTTGGTATTGACCTCGAAGCCGGTCCCCAGCAGCGATCTTCCTGAACTTTTTTAGGTCCACCACATATAAAGCACTGAAAAATCATAAAATTACATTTTGAAGTGGCACACAATAAAACATCACCTATAATGGTGTGAAAGTGTGCTGCATTTACCTTATGTGGTATTTCCTGTGTCCAAGATGTGATGCCCAATATCCAGACTTCCAGAAACGGTACCCATCCATTTCTCTACGACTGTCACAAAAAGGTGTGTAGCCATAAGGAGCTCCTCCAAGGTTAAAATCACGTAGTTCTTTTAAATCTGCCCTCACAATCTATTTCACAAAAACATGGAAGGAATAAAACATTTGATTTCATTGTTACAGGACTATATGAAAATGAATCAAAACCAATATAAAAAAAGAGGGTTGATGTTAGCGATGGTCACTATACAGTAAAGGATCTGCAAACTGAAAGTTCTTATTTAGAAGACATCACCTACAGGGACAGACAACCCATGTGCGAAGACAACAAAATCATCTTATAAGTATCACAGTAAGAACACATTTCACCGTCAACAAATGTATTCTAACACTATACAGTATGGTGAAAGCCTGGCAGACCTTGTGGTCCAAATTATCAATTCCTGCTCATTATTATTATTTATTGTTTTATATAGCGCCATCAAATTCCATAGCGCTGTACAATGGGTAGACTGGATTTCTCCTTGCCCCTCCCATTTCTGAAAAATCCACTGTTTCAGCGAGGTAACACTTCTACCCCTTTCACACAGTGAAACTGCTTGGGTATCAATTACATCTGCCCTTTCATAAATATGACCTCAAAATCCATACGGGTCCTTTCCTCCATTAGAGCTAAGTTCCCTCAGCTTCCCATATGGCAGTGCCATTATCTTCAAATCCACAGGTTCATCTGCAGAATTCTCTCCAAAACTGATTGGAAGGCCAACCAGCACAGGATACTCTACTACACTCTTTTAGAATCTCCCTTTTCTATGAAGACCATGACACCATCCAATCTTGTATGAAACGAAAGAAGTTGATTCATAGTATCCCTGCCACATTCTACAAGAAGATTCTGCACATGGCATATATTTCCCCATCTGGTAGTTATGGAATGGGCACATTGTCAAACATCTTGCTGTCCTGACCGCTGAGCTGATGCATTACCTATGGCAATGGAGGGGTATCCAGACCTTTTGATGATCTATATGCTGTACCAGAACTAAAACCTATATTTCCCCTCACACCTCTATTCACAAGTTTCGATATCACACGAACACTCATTGCTTTAGGACTCAAGACTATTCCACATCACTGGATGAGCCCTTGGAACCTACAATGGCTCTCTTCAAGTCGAAATTGTTATTTTTATATACCGTATGACATTTTCGGATTGACGTATGACTTTGTGTCTTGCAATCATATCAATTTATTGCCTCTTAGTACCAGGTTTCAAGTGAAATCTCCCTGGTAGCAACTGTTACATGGACAGGACCCAATTTATACATCTACCTCTTGACTCCAATGGTTTTGGTACCCCCTCACTTGAATGGCCATTGACTAATTCCACTTTCTAGGGTATAGAAGACCTATACCTTCACCATGTTCACTCACCTGAAAATTCATGCACTTTGACAGACTTATGGGCATAATTATTGGCAGTGTTTTCAAGTGTTAGTTTTTTTTATATTTCGTGTTGTTGGATTTGTACTACCACTACCACTACTCTGTGAAGTTAAGTGTATACTGACTTGAAAATGTAAACTTTTAATAGAGAAAAAACACACATTTGAAGGAGTTTACTGCACAGGCAAGAACTGATTTGCTTCACTAAACCCTGTATCCCCTATTATGCTCGCATAGGGACAAGCCTGGTAAACTCTTTATACTGCATTGGATGATCATATCAAACAATATGTCTTCCCTGCTATGTATTTTGCAAACCAGTTCTCACCACTATGAAACAGTCTGGAATATATGGCCACGTCTGAGAAATCATAATTATATCATTTCTTTTGTGGTGCAATGTTGACAATCTGTAAGTAAAAAGTGACTTCTGTCCAGCTACAAGCTTGATGTCAATAACCCTGATCCTGCCTAGTATTTTAGCGCACATGTCTTATCACAACTGCTAAATAATGCAGTAAATTGGCATGTTATTCATTATTAGTGAGTATGCCCTTCCAGTACATAACTATAGCACAGTGAACCTTTTAGACATGTGAGAAGTGTTTAAGGTGACATTTCCAAACAACACACCATTTGATGATGAGCTAGGCATCAAACTGTTAATATTCAGACTAAATATGTTTCAACTCCAGAGCCTGACATGGATTTGTAAGGCTTACTAAAGCATTGGTTCTTACGCTTTTCTCATTAAAGCAGGCTTAGGTTCATCTCCTTAGTAGCTACGGGCAAGACACAGATCATTTAAACACTCAACATCGTCAACTTACAACTACAAGGATGGGGGATGGAAAAATACAGAAATGAAAGCCTTGTGTAGGGATATTCAGTAAGTTAAGAGAAAGACAGTAATGTGTTCCTCCTAGGATTTTAAGACTATTGATGTAACTAGAGGTCGGACAAATTTGGCTTGGATCTATGAGCCAGCCAAAAAATGTAGAAGCCAGTGTTTTTTTGTTTTCAAATATTTAAGTTTGTTATACCTCCTCTCTACCTTCCACTTCTAATGTAATGCTTTACCATCATGTGTTCTCTTAAATTAAATCGCAAATGTGTATTTTATATTATGTCCAACTGCAGTAAGAAACACCAATTTGTGTTCTGCAATACTCCCTGAGTACTGCAATACCCCAACATGCAAAGGTTTAAAATGTTTAGGGGAAGCCATGAGACCTGTGTTCACCGGAGCTTGCACTCTCCAAGCTGCTGCATCTCTACCAAAGGTTACGTGACACTGCTAGGTGCTTTGCTGCACCCATCTCTGTGTGCCCTGCAACCCCGCAGAGGGGTCCGGATTCCCTGAGGCCGGCCCTAGCCAGTGCTACCCCCTTATCCTGCAAAACCCTATGTGCCAAGAACGGATTTCTGATTATTTCATGGTGACCTGGCATCGAGGTTTGTTAAGTCCTAAACATAACTACTCAAGGTGAATTTTGAATCACATCTTGTTTGCCACTAAGCCTGATATCTGGATTTAGAATAAATTATATATTTTCACTCTCATCACTACCAACAGTACTTTCACATTATCATTGTGCATGAACTTTAAACCAGATCTCAAGATCAAACTTCTTTTAAATATTAAAGTTTACTGCCATTAACTGGGATATTGCGTTGTGTACTCTTACATTTCAACCTTCTATTATGGACATGCTCTGTCAATAGATAGCAACCCAGGTATTGTGGAACTACTGCCACTGTGATGACGACCATGGTGTACACCAGCTTAACTAACTGTTGACTCTTTTCAGTCAATATAGCCTATTAATATAGGCGTTAATATTGACATGTATGTTATAATCTTGGGTACTACACCTTCAGAAACATTTGCTTCACAGAGGAATTACAGACCACAACTCAACCTCTACTTACTTCAAAGGGCTGGTTAAGAATATTTTTGCACTTCACAACCAACCCACCAAGAGGAACCTATGTGCTTGACATCCCCCATTTGCTTTCAGGTTAAAATGGGACTATTATTAAATGTTTTAACTTACATCAGCTTTGTATGGAAGCTAATTAAATGTTGGCTCATGTATCTCAAAACCTTTGTTAAGTTGGGCACTTGATTCAGTTGTTAATGGAAGATTAATTTAACATGCATTTCCTTACCTGGTCTGCATCCACAAAAATAATTTTGTCCACAGCAAGGGGAAAAAGAACATCCAGGAAGAGAATTTTATAACCCCAGATAATCCTCTGCTTCTCGGTCTGTTGGTGAAGCCATCTTGGCCATTTGTACTGCACTAGCTCATACTGAAAACCATATTCTTTTGCCATATAGGGAATAATTTCCTTGGGATGTAATGAAGAGTTGTTGTCCATTGGTACATTATGGCAATTGTGTAATTTGTGTGATTTTCTATTCAATAAACTCCTTTTAAGCATACTTAGCCAAAACACAACCAAATATAGAAACATTTATCCAAATGCTGTTGTATTATAGAATAATGGTAAACAACTCTGTGTTTATGATTAAATGATATATCGCAATAAAAATTACATTTAACAAAGCCGGTATTTTTAGTTTTCTGCATTCAAGTATCTATATGTTAATACATATGAACAATAAACACTGGCTTTGTATTTTTGGTTATTTATTAAAGGACTTTAGTCAATTCACCTGCTGCCCCTGGCCAGGCTTTTAATCACAACCCTCATAACAAGTGAACAATCTTTGGCCTGTTTATTGCTAATGGTTATATATTCATACAACATAAGCAAAACTCACCTTGAATTTAGGAGAAAGATAGTTTTTTAAAAACCAAAACTTTACCGGTGTTTTTGTATTCTGTAGAACAGAGAACATCATAATTCTAGAAGAAAAATAAAGGTATTTGGACAAATAAATTTGGTCTCAAAGCTTGTACAATCTCAGGGTGAACAGTGCAATTATCAGGGCCAAGGTATAGCAAGCCTAAGAAACTTTCTACATATACCATGTATTATATATCCTGACCATCTACATGCATATTTTTCAATAAGAGGTTTATTTACTAAATTTTTCACCATTGTAGTCCAATTAGAAAAAAAACAGCATTGTTTTAAAATAGGACTACACCGATTCTTACTGAAAACCTGCAGAAAAACTGTTATGAACTCCTAAATGTGAATGTCTCCTAAATGCAGTCCCCGCCACTAATATTAGCACCCTTGGTAAATAAGCAATAAAGACAATTTTGACAGCCTTCTTTACTCTTAACTCTTTGTTCTTTTCTTCAAAACATACACACAATTCTCTGCTCTCATGTATGTCTAATAATTGCAAACACAACACAGGTTTATCTAAAAATTATTGGTTGTTGACAAAATGGGAAGAGGCTATAAGAAAATAGCAAAAGCATTGAAAATTCCCATATCTACCATGAGTGCAAAAATTAAGAAGTCCCTGTTAACTGAAAATGTTATGAATAATCCTGGACGAAGATGTGAGTCTTCCCAGTCCCCTGACTTGAACCCCATAACAAACCAGTGGGTTGAACGGAAGAGGAGAGTCCTCAGTGCTACCTCCCTTTGCCAAGATAACAACTCTAAGAAGGTGCCAATAATTGTGCCACATGTATTTAACATTTTTTCCTTTTATAAACCAGTGTTGTGCTTGCAATTGTTTGATATCTATGAGAGTAGATCATTTTTGTGTATTCACAGCCTTTGTTCGTACTTACCAAGGGTGCCAATATTAGTGGAGGGCACCGTACATAAAAGTGTAGGGGAATTTATAAGATGTTGACTAATCTAGAGGGTATCGTTTATGGACATGTTTTGTTTTTTGCACTGAACAGGAACTATCCCCTTTGTTCCACAATAATACATTCCTAGAACATCTATGTTTGCCATGTGTCTAATTCCAATGTTATAGAGCTTTTTACCAATAAAAAAATGCTTCTAGTGTTTGGATAACTTATAACTTAGTGTTGTTACAAAACCAAGTGATACTTTCAAAGCGGTTTTTGTTTTGTATCTTTTATGATTACTAACATTGTCTCTGCTTGGATAATTTCATGTGATGACTAAAACATTTTTGCATAACAAGGTAATTTGGAACAACAGCCACCAAAAGCAGAATAGATGGAATACTGCTCAACCATTTTCTGATTAAATGAGTATGTTATATATTGTGGCATTCATAATCTTACTGACATTTTGAAAACATTAGCTTGACTTATGAATGTATCTTTTTTTTGTTATAAGACCCAAAAGATTAGGTGACCTTGAAGTGAAAGGAATTGAAGCGTACACACTCAATTTCCGACACTAATAATGTGTGAGATTGTAAATAATGTTACATGTTTGGCACCAGCCTCTGCTTTATGTTGTAAAGCTAAGGGACACACGTAAAAGCGTCTTTAAAACTATAACACAGTGTCTTATCGGAAACTTTTACTTTTGGTGTGAAAATCTGTTTTCCAAACTACCGATCAATTAAAAATAAAACATCCTGCGTGTTTGTGGAAAAGCTCAGTAAAATGTAAAGCCATGTCACTGACCATAGCCCCCTGCATAAATTCATATTCATAGCAAATATTAACTTTTTACCTTAAAAAGCGTTCATATAAATGTCCTGAAGCAACAGAGAAGATGTTTAGAACATCAGATTTCTTCTCCTTTTCCTCATTATTTCCTACTCCTGTAAAACTTGACAGTAGAAATAATGTTATTTTTTTTTACCACATCACCCATAGGAATACCACTTGTTAGTGCGATCCAGGTCTAGAAGCAGCAGTTAACTGCATGTGTGACAGTCTTGTAATTGAGAGGAATTTACACATTATCAGATCTATCAACTCTCTATGAAGACAATATCTGTAAGACTAAACGCCACATGCTGTCTTTCCCAATTTGATAGATATTTAGACATCTAGCCAAATCATTATAAAACATATTCTTTAAATCCTTTATGTTAAACAATGTAGGAACGTAGCATATGTAGGAATAAAGTACTTAAGCACCCTAACCATTTCTGTGAGGCGCTTCGGGTCTGCGCTGGTTCCTTTCCTTTTACCAGCAGTCAATTTCACGGCAGAGAAGACACACTGGGGCCATCCAGTCTGCCCATTTTTCCTGATGTAAGACTCTGGTCTTAATCAGTCCTAGATTCAGGCCGTCACTGTCACTTTAAACCAGAGGGCTGCTGTGACCCAATACCTTTTGTTTTGCATAAGGTAAGATGCACACACTCGTGAACACATATGGAATCTAATGGTGTATAGCCTTGTTGGGTTCACACGGACTATGAGCTGATTACTTATGAGATGAACATAAAGCAAACTAGAAACAACCCTCAAAATTAAATTCACTTTATATCCACAAACATGCTATATTAGCTATGCATATAATCAGCCACACATCCCCTTTTTTATTTGTACACACTATGCTCGGTTAAAAATACGCTATAACTTTTCAAGGAAATAGATATTAGAATTTGTAATCAATGCAATTTCAGGTTCTAATCTTTCTGTTTAATTTGCATGGACATGATAGCTACCTTATAATGGAATTCCACAGACCCGATTTCTCCTCCGGCTCGCTGCTCAGGAGATCTGCATGCATCTGATCAGGTCTCTTCTGTACCTGGTATTCAGAATTAAAATAGCAATTTATAAACGGAATATGAAAACGCCAAAAATCAACCCTTTCATTAAATGTGTGAAAGCTCACAGGGGCAATGGCTTGACTTGCAATGACCTTTAAAAGAAAAATATGATATGCTCTATTTTGCTATATTTGGCTCCATGAGTTAGAAGGCCATTCTGTGACATTAAATTGTACACAGTTACTTAAAGCGCTCACCACATGTATTCTCTGGTTTATGCAACTTCATTTTGTACCTTTGGGATGCATCTTTCTTACAAAATTAAAAACAAAGTACAAGCATATAATGTCATCTCAACAACCAGAGACGTAAGGCCCACCGATGCAAAGGGTTAAGTGATTTAGCTGAGCCAGATATTGCTTCCAAAGTCACAGGACATAGCATCACTTCAAAGTATTGTGCGTAGTTCCAAAACATGATTTTGATTATTATTTATGTGTACTTTTCCATAACAGCCTATACTTTTCAAAATTTTGAAGCAATGTTTACCGATCTACTGCAATAGGAGTAAATGAAAAATAAAATGTAAAAATAATTATCTTAATATACTTAATTATGAAGGCAGTACGCAATGTGTCTGGATTAATAGGAGTTACCTGTGATAGCAGTTAAAAAATGTCAAATCCCTGACATCAGTATGCATTGTGATGGGCCACCCCTGATGAGAAAGCCCTTCATAATGCATAGCTAAACCCATGACAAGCAGGGTTGCCCATGAAATATTTGGACAGCAGCCCAATATATTTTTTTGGTGTGGTTGAGCTCAAGTGGCTATACGCTACACCAGGGGTATAACTAGAAACCACAGACTGCCGGGGCCATCCCCCGCCCCCTTAACAGACTGCTGGTGCCATCCCCCGCCCCCTTAACAGACTGCCGGTGCCATCCCCCGCCCCCTTAACAGACTGCCGGAGCTATCCCCCGCCCCCTTAACAGCCTGCCTGTGCCACCCCTGCCCCACTATAACAGCCTGCCTGTGCCACCCCCGCCCCTAAATATGCTAAATCAAACAACGTACATTAAACATCACACTGTTCATAATGAAAAATATATACTCACGTGTACTTTGATTATTTTACTGTTGAAATTATTCAATGCCACAATAATCTCTTCTTGATCAGAAGGAGAATCAGTACCCATGTGTCTAAAATAAGAGCACAATGACATTCTAAGAATATTTACGTTAAATTATGTATATATTTATTGCTATTACATCAGAGGGACAGTGAAAATTATCTTTCACAAAAAGATTAACATGTATTAACACAAACCGATAGAAGGAGAAGAGATGGGGCTTTGCGAGCTTACAATCTATTATCTGTAAAACAGAAATATACCCACTCTCTTAACACTTATTAACAGCATTAAAAAACACCATTTCTACTACCGTTCATGCCAAACAAATTGCAGAAATAATTCTTGAATTACAAAATTTGAACTGAATAATGTTCGTCATGTGACAAAAAAAAACTTTTTAAAAGTTTCTTTTTTGCTATTTATGTTATTAAAATTTCTGAAACAGAAACAAAATAACAGAAGGTGTAGTTAGTGTTTTGTCTATGTGGAACTGCACCTTTAATATTTATAAGAAGTAGTGTTTTTGTTGTATAAAGCCCTTGAAGACACATATTTCAAAAAACACTTACTTCCATCCTTCATGAGTAAATTAACAAGGTTCTATAGAGCTTTTTTTCTCTAGCAAGTTTTGCTTTCCATGACACTTGTAGATTATATTGATTCTACTAGCACTTCAAATACAATTACGGCGTGAAACTTATTTTGTCGAAGCAATGCAAGAGCAGCTCAAAATGTGTTCCTAGGTCATGCAATCTCAACGAAAGCTCAGAGAGAGACAGGAGCAATACGCAGTATATTATTTTCGCTGACTCGGCCTTCACTTTCGATATTTTGAAGGAATGGAGAAAGGATGTACTCCTGCTCCCTACATGGTGTTAAATTTCCCTGTAAAGGCATAGCATCCATAAAGATGTATATTTCCTGATTTACGCATACCCATAGTACAGAAAACATTTTGGGGGATTTAATTGTGATTTTAAAGAATTGTAACTTTTGGCAATATTTACACATTCTATTTTTTGATGGGTCTTCCATTGTTCTTAGAATTTTTAGAGACTTCTAACCAGGAGAAATACATGCTGGGTCGGTACTATTATTTGGGACATAGTCATGTGTGAGCTCATGTCTTATTTTTGCTACCAAATGTTTTCATTTAACCCCTTCACAACCGGTGAATCATGCAAAAGTAGGCTCATAATTTCAGTGACAAACCTAGTAAGTCATGCCTTAAAAACATGCCTTTCTTTCATGTCTATTGGGAGGCATACGTCTTCTATTGGGAGTGTAATATGACTAGAGAATCCAATGTGGTCTTTCTAAAGCTCAGGGGTATCTCTTGCAACTAGAGGGAATCCCTGAGAATGCCATCATGACATCTTTGGAGGTTCACTTTAATTACAATTGTGCCCACAATGTGCAAAGGTCATTAAATTGTCCTCAATGGATGGAAATCTGACTGTCCTAGCACATCATCAGTAGTCAAAGGGTTTACAAAATGGCGCTTAGTACTTATTGCAAAGAAACCAATTACTAGAGGTACTTTGTTGAAAAAGGCGGAGGTTGTAAATGAAACTTAAAGCAACCACCCTTTGTGAGGATTGAACTATTATTTTGGGCTTTTGTGGCATGCATGCCATCGCTGCCCTAGGTGCATACAGCATACATGGCCCTGCTGTCTATAGACGGAGTCAGCCGATCCATTGAAGGATACAGAGTGCGGAGAATAAAGTTGGATTTTCTCAATGGAAATAGCAAAAGTAAAAAAAACAGACAGTAGGAATTACACAGAAATACAATGTGTAAAACGAACAAAAAAACTAAATAAAAACAAAACAAAGCACAGAAACCAGGTGAAAATAATGACAGCCTTGTATTGTGCTCACAAATCTGTAGAACGCAGTTCCTGACACAGCTGCTGAAAATCACTACTCTGATTTAAAAAAGCTCAAAATCCACATTTACGTGGACTCTTCCAGAAAAGCATGGGGCTCATCATATCGCAACCAAGATAAAAGTGCATAATTATTCATTTACAGCACAGAGCTATGAATGGCAGGGTGCCAGGGGTTACTACTGAGAAAATATATATATATAAAAAAATCTTCATGTTCAGTGTTGAAAAGGGACAGCAATTACGGAAAATGAGCAAATATGTCCAGAGGCAGTTACAGAACAACAAGGATCGGGACAAGAAATTGAGTGAAATGATACAAAATGACTTAAAGTGTTATCTTCCCAGAGATCATACCAAATACAGTAAGATAACGGCAGTGGTCAAAATCATTTAAGAAAATCAACTCCACTAAACAGTAAATGACTGCTTAAATCCTGGATGCAGTCCGTACATTTCCCCAGCCTTAACATAAAGAGATTTTAATGCAGGAATACCGAATTAACCGCATCCATGCCTTGGTTATTCTGGTTTCATTAGCTACAATGGTAACATTTTATGAACACATGCATCATTTTACTATGCATTAAAATTTTTATAAAGAGAATTTGTGGGTATATATCAGCTAAAGGAGGAAATTGACAGGAAAGTTTGGTTCCAACCCCAAACCTTCACTAGATGTTATGTCCAAACACAGTGAGCGTCTGCTGCAGGGAGAACTGCTTGGCTGGTCCTATATAATGTATAGTTAAATCAGTGACCTTGCCTCAAGTCTCCACATCCATTCAATTATGCAGGGCAAGTTCAGCCTTTCTTTATGGAATAACTTCTAGCATAGACCCTTCATATAATTATGAACTGATGGCGTTGAAACCACAGCTCTCTTTTTAGTGACTAAACTGACTTTACTACGCACTATAACGAGCCAAACTAAGTGAGCTTCCAAAATAGAATGCAAAATTAAGTGAAATAATAATTTCCTAGAAATCTTTCACCCTTCACAAGTTACCCTTTGGTAATCCATAGTAAAAGTCAGTGAGTAAAAACCTGCAGTGTATAAAAGTTGTCACCCTTTTGATTATGATTAATTAAAAATTATTTAAATGAATAAATAAAAAGTGATAAAGGAAAAGGTGTATCAATATATATAACATGGACAAAAAAAAAAGGTCTCACCTTACAGTGTATACCAGATCTTAACATGCTATAAGTCTGCGGGGATTATTATTTGTTTCATATAGCGCCATCAAATTCCATAGCGCAACAATTTTCCAACAATATTAGCTCTAAGCTGCCCCTAACTAAAATTTCTAATACAGAACAAGATCAAGAATGAAATAAGGTGCGAGTCTTTTACAGCAGGAAAAAACAGCAGACTGGCTAAATGGTTCATACCTGCTTTCTGGATTAAGCAGCCCTGCCCCTGAGACAAGCGGTTGCAGGGTATTAAAAGCTGGGTAAGGTAGGTAGACATACATTGAAACCTTAAGCCCAACCAACAGCTGTGTCTGCGCGGGTTAAGCGTCTATTGGTGACTGAGATTCTGATGTGTTTCCAGCTAATTCAGAGTATTTATTTTAGGCTGTTAGGAGTCCTTCCCGCTGATTATTATTAGCTTGGGGCATCTTAGTACTTGCCGTTTTAGGGGAACTGTTGTGTAATTCCCTTTTTGCAGACGGCAAAGAGAAAGGAATACTGATGCTATCATAACCTAGCAACAATAGATTTAAGTTACAGACTACCAATTATTGGAAGCCCTGCATAGTGCACAATTTAATGTTTGACGAGGCTTTGGAGACGTAGGCACGGAGTGGAAACCACAACTTGCATGCAAACTCTGCCTTTAGTGAATAAACTCCTTTGCCATGCTGGCGTCTCAACCTTGTAAGTGGCCTTTCATCCACTAGAAGTCTGATTAAGGTGAAGACCGACCTGCATGATTCCCGAACTAAACGAACTAAAACCGTTCCTACTGCATTCACCTTTCAGTGGTGCTTTTTTCCTTCATATCAAAAAGCTAGTTTCATAGCTTGACTTCACTTTCAATAAAACGATCCTCCCTGACAGAGGCTTTATCTGCAATTTCAAAGTTTCTGCCATTCACAACAGAACAGGGTAGAAAAAAAAATCCCATTTCACAAATGTCATCCTCAACAAGGTAGGTCTTGATTACAGTGATGAAAGAACAACTGCTTGTTTGTCAGTTCTCAAGGTTAGGACAACCAATCTATTCTCAATAATTAAACCATGAATTTCTCCGACGGCTAGCATACCCTGCTAGAATTGTTTGGATAGTTTGAAAATGATGTGTGTTCTTTAGAATCATGCTTTTTTTTTTTTTTTACTGCCGCACCAGCTTTGTTTATAGAATAATTCATTGTTTGATTTCTCTCCTACATGTGAAGAAAGAAAAAAAACAATATTATTTCATCCTCCCCAATCCACTCATATCAAGTGCCAACATATTTTTCAGCGCTGAACAATAACGTTAGCTGGAATGCCAACGTGCTTATTTTCTCCCCAATGTGATAACAAAGTATAATTTCTGAGCACCAAATAGAATGATGCAGGGAATCAAAACCACAGTGCTTGATCTTACGTTACTCGTATAACTATTATCATTAGATTTTCCTTACAACACTCAACTCAGAATTTTTTAACCCTCGCCTGAACCGAGGTTAATGTAGTCTGCTTGGAAAATGTCAGTATCCTCATACAACTCCACAGCCGGTACATTTTGCACGTTGAGCAAATCCTTTCAACGGATTAAAATACATATTTTTTTTTTTATTTTTTTTTACAAGGTTCTATTACCTAACCTGGCACCTAAGCGGTTACGGCTTTAAATGTCATTCAGAAGCCCTTAGTAAGTAACTCTTGCTTCTTCAGCGGGGAACAATTAGAAATATAAGCTGCATTATATGTAAAAACAAGAATTCATATATCAATGAAGTCTGCTAGACCTGAGCCATACTAGAGATATAAACATAGCAAAAAAAAATAAAGATTATACATGATGTCATATTTTTAAATGTAGATTATAAAGGGACTAAATAACTTTTAATTATTAATGGTGATCAGAGGAACGGGTAACAGATCATTAGTCGTCACTAGTTTCCAAACTGTGCCTGCCGGCAGCAAAGTGGCTGCATATTATAAACCGTGGAGTTCCGTGCAGGAACATAATCTAATTAAAAGGCCATGATGAGCGATAGCCTACACACTTTACTACAGAACTCGCAGGTACCGCTAAAACCCTCCATTTCTTCATCAGCAGTTAAGGACTGCATTCATCACAAGAATTACAATAATGAAATCGGCCAAAAAGCAGGAACATTTTAATCCATGGTAATGGTGAAGCCGTATTAAAATTTAATGCGGTACTGTATGGGGAAATTTACACTTTAAAATATCATTTTAATGGGAACTCTTGCAAAAATAAGTTCATCAAGCCGATTTACTACAAAAGGCATTTTAGTACAGGGGCAAAGGTAAGGTGAATGTCATTTAACAGACTAGAGATCAAAAGAGTTAACGTACTGCCAACTGCTTTATATTACCTCAACATTAAATATTTACTGACAAAGAGAATGTAATATTCGTTAAAATTAAAAAAGGTTCATTTTGCCTGATAATACTTTAAGGTACTCATATGCTTCAATGGAATAATAATTAAAGGTTACCTCAGCTCAGTCCTTTTCGCAGGAAAAAGAATCAGTGCTGGCCCTCCATAATGAAAAAGTGTAATGAAGGCCATCTCCAATATCCAGGCAGGGGAGTGGTGTCTGGTCATACCAAACTCCTGACCACGTTCCAGCCACTACACACACCATAGAAACCTAACCGCGACTAGCTGGACCCTCTTATCGCAGCCACACTCCCAGGTAACCAATTCTTAGAAGTTCCCCCCATAGGGTTATTTATTTATATGTATTATATATAAGCCTTAAGAACCTATGACATGCATCACAAAACAAAATGGTTCTACAGGACCCATGACGCACACTGTATGTCATGGCCATTTTACACAGTCAATGACAGTCTGATCTTGATGATGTCAACTGGGGCCAAAATCTGGGGCCCTGAGCTGTCAGATTGAATGTAAAATAGCTCCGAGTGCCGTTTAAACACATCTTCAGGAATTTCCTGCCACTGACGTCATCCAGATGAGGTCTCCTGCCACAAGACCTTGTTGACTGACCATCACAAACAGTGTAATGTATGCCGCTACAGCCCCAATGACACAGGTTGACTACTTTTTAGAAATAATTTAAATGAAGTGGGCGCTAAACTGCCCTAAATGTGACATGAGCCTAGGGAAAAAAAAGTTCAGCAAAGTCGAAGTTTTTTTAAAAAAAAAAAAATGAAATTCATTTTGTAATATTTGCCCTCTAACTGCCAAAATAGATGAAAATCTTTGCGCCTTGACTGCTTATGTGCTACATTTCAGCATTTTTACATCAACTTACGAAAATACATGGTATATGTCTTGTGATCGCCCCTTCCGCAACTGTAAAGCCCATGCGCCAGGGTTAGCTTTCAGCTGGAAGTATCCCTATCGATAAAAAACAAGAAGGGTATATATTACAATATGGATATCATCTGGAGCATGCTAGTTATCAACAAATATGTTGTGCGTCCAGAAGCATAAGGTAGTCAATCTGTTATTCTACAACATTATTTCTATGCACTGTGCTTACCAGATTGGCCATTACTATAGTGTCTACCATAACTGGATCTCTTTTGGTGCCTAACGTGAACTGCAGTCCTCTGGGTGGCTGTCCCGTTGATACATCAAAGCAGTGTCCTTCAAGTAACAGATATTCCAGCTCATAGTTTGCTGTGACAATTCCTTCTATCTAGAAAATACAATATTGATTGGCATGTTAACAGTCAAAATGCTCTCTTCCAATTTTCCTGGACTATTAAGCATATTTAAAAAATCCAAGCTTATTTGTCAATAAGTGTTCACAAGAAGATGTGTAAGGTATATACTTACATCTTGTAAATGGATATTATCAAGATCGCATGAACTATGTACCGCTTCTACGAGCCAGCTCTCTGGGGTGATCATATTGAGAGTGAAAATTGGAGATTCAGGCATATCCAGGAACTTTGCAGAGGGCCCCGGAGAAAGACTATCCCCCTTCAAAAATACTGGTTCCGGCTCAAGCACCAGGCGATAAAAACTAAAATCAGATAGAAGGTTAAAGTTCAATCATTTACACGGCTGTTATGGACAGAACTTTTATCAGAGTAGTTATTTTTGCTTTGTTTTGCTAGCACTATAATAGTTATATTGATTGTGGGTTAGACCAGGGCTCGACAAATCCCAGGCGCCAGGTCGCCATGGCGACAGAGAATTTTGTCCTGGCGCCTAGGTTTTGTCAGCCTCTTACATCCAGAAAAATGTGGATGTAAGAGGCTGAGTCACCACACGGGGGCGCTGTTGCTGTCTGCCCAGACAGCACAGCCACTCCGAGCCCGCCCCCGAGCCTGAGATCACTCCCACGGAGTGAGCCTGTAGGCTGAAAACGCGGTTGCTGGAAAAGCAGCACTCGTGTTTTCAGCTGCCACAGGCAGCCTCAGGGAAGGGGTTTGTGCGTTGATTGGGTCCCCACACAAGTCTGGGGACCTCACCCAACACCCCCCAGCTGCCTGATCGCTCCATGGGAGCGACAGCGCAGCGTTAACCCCTTCAATGCCGCGATCGCGGCATTTAGGGGTTAATTCCCGTTTTTGGGGCTTTGCTGCTGGTGGTCTGCCTGGAAGCCCAGGCAGACCAGCAACAGCAAAAACGAGCCCCCACAAGCCCTTTGATGACTCCTGTAGGTATGGAAGCCTACAGCAGTCATCAAAGAGACTCCCTCTGCAATGGCTGGTCCATAGACCAGCAATTGAGTCCCAGCTGCCAGAGGCAGCTTCAGGGACAGGGGAGAGGGTTCTTCGGTCTCCACATGAGTGTGGAGACCAGCCCCAACACCCCCCCCCGCTGCCTGATCGCTCCCTGAGAGCGACAGTGCAGTGTTAACCCCTTCAATGCCGCGATCGAGGCGTTTTAGGGGTTAACTCCCGTTTCGTAAGGGGCTCTGCTGCCGGTGGTCTGCCTGGAAGCCCAGCAACAGCAAAAAAACGAGCCCCCACAAGCCCTTTGATGATTCCTGTAGGCATAGAAGCCTACAGCAGTCATCATAGACTCCCCCCTGCAGTGGCTGGTCTATAGACCAGCAATTGCTTCCCAGCTGCCAGAGGCAGCTTCAGGGACAGGGTGAGAGGGTTCTTTGGTCTCGCCATGAGTGTGGAGACCAGCCCCAACACCCCCCTGCTGCCTGATCGCTCCATGAGAGCGACGGTGCAGCGTTAACCCCTTCAATGCCACAATTGTGTATGACACATTCGTGGCATTGCAGGGGTTAACATTTGTCCCCACAAGCTTGTGGGGACTAAATATCTGTCAATGCTGTGCTCCAATGGAACATCAGCATCGAAAGAGTTAAAAAAATGAAAAAAATGTGTTTAAAAAAAACAAAACAAACAGCACTGACCTGAAAGTCCAGGGTGCTTCCAGATCAAACGCTGTGAGTTTAGTAAGTGGGCTGATGATGATCAGATCACTCCTGACCAACTGTTAGTTTAAAAAAAATCCTGGCTCCTAACTTTTTTACCTGGCGCCTAGATTCACAACAAATTTGTCAAGCCCTGGGTTAGACTACGGCTTAGGTATAATCAACTGCAGACATGTTCCATGATTCCTTCACATACTTATAAGTTATTGTCTGTACCTTTTCAATGGCATTTCTGATAGTTTGGCTTTGCAATTCATGAACATGGTTAACTTCAGATTTATTAATCGTCCAAGAACCTGAAAAAAACGAAAAACAAACGTGAAAGTTCCACTTACATACCCCCTTCTCATTAAAGTAAAACTTCCTTATGTTACACTTAAGCCTCTGACCCTTTAATTTTAGACTATGACCTCTAGTATTTCTCCTCCTCTGAAAAACTTCCATCCACTGATTTTAACTCATTTTGTATTTAATGTGTCTATCACATTCATGTGTAACATTATGTACCACTTAATTTAAACAAAAATATCTCTCGTGGTAAGCAACCTACAATCAGGAAATGAGACATCTTCTGGGCTTCTCTGGAAAGAGGGTCAACCACAGCAATAACATCAAAATAAGGGCCAGACTCCTGAGGTTCAACTTTTAGTAAACTAGAAAGAAGAATAAAAACAAAAGCAAGTTCAAGAGGTAACAAAACAATTCTTGTTGACAATTTTAATATGCCAGCCGATTCTCCACTTGTATGATGAAACAGGGATTGCCTCAGGTCATCACACAACCTAGAGGCAAGTCTATACAAACAGAGATACACACTTATTTATTAAGTCCAAATGTTCATACAGCACACCTCACAAGAAGATAGGGGGGAGAAAATGTGGAATGGTCGGCAGGGAAAGTGGGGAAACATTTAGAGACCATGAGAAACAAGAATGAGAGTATGAGAGTGAATGTGGGCAGCAGGAAACAAATTTCATTCCCGAATTAAAAATGCCCACAATCGGAAAACTCAATAAAAAGATTTTCAAAAAAAACAAAAAACGCCCACGAATATTCGGCCAAATATTCTAATGGGCAAGGAACGAAATTTGTTGACGCGAAAATGTCGTCCAAAACCAAACAGAAAAATTTGTCTGAATATCCACACACACACACACTACATGCTATATATATTTTTGTATGGATTACCTGTTTTTCTGCTTCATGAAGCGGATCTCTTGCCTGGACTCTCCTTTTGGCATTGAAGAGAGAAGAGAATCCACCTTCATAATCAAATCACTTGCAGTACTTAAAAAATATAAAAATGAGACAGCACAATCATTCAGGATATTTTGGCAGTGTTGAGGAAACAAATGAAGAAAAAAAACGCAACTAATTAAAAAGTAACGTTCAAAGGTCATATTATAGGATATAATAACTGTAATAACCCATTTTTCTACATGCTTAGATTATTGTATGCGCTTATATTAAGATAAACAAGCAACACTCTTATGAGCTTGAATTGCACTTTAGTTCGATATGATCTTTCATACATTATTTACTTCCCAGCCCTTCAAACACCCTGCTCCATTTACTCAAAACTATAATCACCAATAATCAAACTATACCCCACAGGTTTATTATTCATGATAATAAATTTGGGCATAAATCTTTTCTTTTTACTCTTAGGAGAGTATGCAAACAACCCAGCCATGTTATTGATTATTAATACAATTATTCTGCCTGGTCTATATTACACGCTCTGTAGCCAGACATTAAAAAGTACGGTTTTCTGCTGCTGCCAGACAAATATTGATATTTACCGCTTTGATGATGGAACCATCTTTTTCACAAGATTTTTTATTTTTTCAGCGGATGTAGAGTACGTGATCTTTTCCAATAAGTTAAAATCTTCCTCGTGGAATTCATTTGATTCAATAGGACTTAAAACCTAAGCAAAAGTAACCATATTGAAAAATGAACACTCGTCAGCAATAGCACACAATTTTCATACACAGGAAAAATAAATACAGCAACATGCAAGAAGAGGTACCTTTGGTCTCATGCCCTGTTGAGGAGTTCAAGAACATACACTATATGACCAAAAGTATGTGGACACCCACGCATCCAACCTATATGAGCTTGTTGGACAAGGCCAAGGGGATTAATATGGAGTTGGCCCCCCATTTCCAGCTATAACAGCCTCCACTGCTAGGGGAAGGCTTTCCACAAGGTTTTGGAGTGTTTCTGGGGGATTTTTTGCCCAATCAGCCAATAGAGGATTTTTGAGCTCAGGCACTCATTGTGGACAAGGCAGCCTGACTCGTAATTCCAATTTTGGGTCAGACTCTTTTGCTTTTCTAGTTGTTCTTAAGTATTTGCTATATGCTGATGTTACGAAACACAGTGCAGGAGAAAACAAAAAATTACTCCAACAGGAACTAAAACAGAGGTAAATATTTGAACCGACAGATACTAGGGTCGCTGGAGATACATATTGCAATAGATGAATATAGTAAATTAGTATTCATCGGGCAAATGGGTCGTACGAAGAAAAATAAATAATTATTCCACCTTGTGATGCATGACTTTATAATTTTTTTTTCCATTGTTTTATAGATTAACAGATGTTACATTTGTCTACTATTTAATAAGCGCTGATAGGAAGGGGCTATTCTAAATCATAATTAACCAATTAGAACAGGCTTTGCTTGATCATTCCTGAAAAATATACGATGTTCCTGCCCTCTAAAACACATTGAAAGGTCCAGCCGCCCCCCTTTTTTCCTGTAAACATGATTTATGGCAAAATACAGAGGTAACTCAGTCCAATGAGTTATGGAAAACAAAGAGTGCTTGGGACAGGAAAGCAATTGCTATTTATACAATTTTTTAATCCTACTTACAACTAAATTAAGATCTAGATTTTAAAGTTTACAAGCATTTTATATTTACCAACGTCAAAGGATGTGGCAGTATACTTTAACATGCAGTAACCCTTCTTCCATAAATCAGGGGGCAGAAAATAGTTTTATATCAAAACGTAGAATTTTTGCTTATTGCCTTTAATCTAGAACTCGCCCTCGAAACATACAAGTTGGGTATATCTAATCCATGAGATGGGATTTAACGGCTAATGTTATCAAAAGTCTCAAGGGTCAGTGAATGTGAAAAGATTTTGCCAAATCAATATCAAAATAAGACTCCAAAACTCTTTCCCCTAAAGGTATATTAAGACCCTGATTCTTTGGACAAACAAAATATTTCCAACTGACTGAATGCACATAAAACAAACCGAAAGATAACATAAAATGTGTAACAGACAGACTGTGATACACAGCCGTTCAGTGTTTGATTACAACAACCACAATGGTATGGGAGTAATTCCTATGCAGTGTAATAAATAAGTCTTTTGAAGAAATAATAGTCAAAAACAATATTTATCTTGTAAAAAAAAATAGGCATTTCAATATGTTTGTCATAATGTGACAGTAAAACAGATTAAATGTACTTGTCGGATTAAACTGTCCATTAAAGACTTGTATAATTATCTTCAAAGCACACGGTGATAATCACCTCAAAGCCGTTTTTTACGGTTAAGCGGAATGCGCTACAGAACAAGATAGCCCATAAACCACAGCATTTTACGTGCTCTAAACGCACACAACTATGATTATGCCATATTTCTCTCAATACCACACAAGAATCAACAATTTCATTGCACCCATGAATTAAGTGTACTGAAGAAATAGAGCACAAGGCATTTACACAGCTACGTTAATGTCCCAAACTCCATTCACAGTGGTATTCTAAATGATATTTCACTGGAATAAAATGAATTATATCTGTCACTGGACTTGAATAAAGAACTACAGAGAAAGTAGGTGGTTTTCATTCCCTTTTGCCAGAATGCAATGTGTCAATATAAATTACGAGAAGACACAATAATGGCTTTAGTCAACAAGCAAAGCACATATGAACGAGGAAGAAAACGCTTAACATTTTATTTGGAAACACGACTATTCCTCCGTTTTAGGAAATTAGGAATGGAGGCCAGTCTTTCAGAAAGCACACGACTTCCCTGGACAGCGACTAATCACTATAGAGGTTACTACTCAAGACACTAACTGGGAGAAATGGAGTTACACATACATTAAACGAGACACGCTCTTCAAGAAATTGTTTGCTAGGACCATGGTTATTTTTCATTATGGAAAAGTATCGCTAAATGGATTTTAAAATGGATTAGAGGTCATAAGGAAGTTAGGGCAAAATAATAAGATCAACTGCTATAAAACACACATAAAAGCATGTGGCAAGCTTGAGCAATAGAGAAAATATAGTAGTCTTGGTGCTATGACGCAGAATGCAAAACAAGCTTTGTTGGTTTTTAGGCACTAGTTTGGTTTATCTGGACCACAGATGCAAACTTTGCCTACGACATAATGAAAACTAGCAAATTCAGTTGTCAAAAGCAAGTTTTTACTTGCAAAAGCTTTCACATTTCTGTATTGTAACAAAAGGAAATAATAAGTAAACTTATATTTAGGTCTTTTATTAGACTTATAGTTTTTAAACTGTGTAAATAATGCCCTGGCAAAGTTAACTAGAATTCTATCAAACTAGGGTGTTTTGCATTGAATAATTTAAATGGCCTATCCCCATTTATACACATATCGTACAGTGCATCGTCTATATAATTCTTACCCGTCCATTACTGATCACAGCCATTTGTCCAGGTTGTAGTTTAAGAACTTCACGACAGTATAACTCTTGAGTAAGGAGTATGTCGGTTCCCATTGTATTATATTTCTTTTCAAAGGCATCATCATCCATTTCCTGAGGGAACAAAATCAGATTCTGAAGCACAGCTCTGGGGGTAGATAGCACCAGAATGAAAGACTTACCAATGGAAGATACTTCCCTTTATTACCAGTAAATCTTGCATGTCACCGGAAAATTACATTTCACCGTGAACACAGCTAACTAAAGCCCGACGCTTTTTCTTCTGTTTTATAGATCTTACATTTGTCTTACAATTTGTAATAAATGCCCAATGTAGCGGTTATTTCAGTAACACGGTAACATAGATTAAACGTAATTACCTAATCAAGTCTGCCCATGTCAAAAGCAAATATGTGTTTTGACTGTTTATCCTAAAAATAGCTATTATAATCATCATATACCTTTATATCTTTATATATAGATATATATCTATATAGATATATATTTATAGCGATATATATCTATATCGATATATATCTATATCGATATATATCTATATCTATATATATCTCTATATATATCTATATATATATATATATATATATATATATATATATATATATATATATATATATATATATAGATTTGGATTTCTCCTGTGTACAATTCTTTGGCACATAAAAGTCCTTTATATGAACAATGTAATATAATTACAGGGAAGAAATTGTCTAAACTGATGCTGATTTGTTAAGGACTACAATACACTAAAAGCCTGTCTGGAGAAATACAGTAGGTTAAATAGAGCTAATTGGTCATCAATCGCAATGAGACTATGTTCTATTACAGCTCCACATTAAACGATTCCCTTTGTAAAAAAAAAAAAAAAAAAAGAAAAAAGAAATGTGCCTCCAAGACTCTACATCTTTGGGTAAACTACACCTTACAAAGATTACATTTCCTTTAACAATCTCAAAAGGAGATGTATCATTGAATTAAACTCCAAAATAATATGTTCCAATTTTAATCTATATGTAAATTCTAGAAATGACTTCATATCATAGTTTTTGAATGGCACGAATAAGTCCTTCAGAGGGTTCATTAGCATTTGTATTGAGAGAGGGGTCAGAGTCCAGCAGAAATGCAGAATATACAATTTTTGCTTGCTCATTCATGAAGTAATCTGGCTACTCATTTGTGAAATCAATTGCATAGTTAGACGATAAAGCATGAATTTTGGATATCTCAGAACCGATATACCTCTATCAGTAGGTAATAATTCTTAATTCACAAACTCACAACTTTTTCTTCTTAACGTACTAAGAGAATATCAGGAACCAAACTGTAACAAACGCGCCATCCAAATTAAAGAGATTATTAAAAACGGTGCAATCATTTCTTGATAACGTATAATTACATAAACATAGCGTTTATTGGTTTAACACAAATAAATTGCCAACAATATTAATACGTATGTAATATTCTCTACCTTAATATGGGTTTCAAACCAAAAAAATTATTTTATTTTCTAAATTCTAAAATCTAAGAAATGGTTTAGTTTTTGAATCTTCCTAAAACAAGACATAACATTCGGGCCAGCTGCAAAAAATTAAAACATCCCTCAAAATATATTATCCAACATTCAAGTTAAACAGGAGCATTCTCACTTTCCAGCATTTTTTTTTTTCACATAAATGCTATACACATACGTAGGTCAATCTTCAATCTTGTCCTTAATAATGAAAACAGTCTACATATGTGTGGCGCACACATACAAAAACACACACAAACACCAGAGTGTGTTAATACTTCCCTGAAATCTGGATCTTGGTAACAATTTATATATTACCATTATAGTCCAAGACATTTTGGACTATGTTATGCTTCCAACTTTGTGGAAACACGTTGTATTCCAGCGTGACTGTGCCCCAGTGCACAAAGCAAGGTCCATAAACACATGGTCATGTTATGGCTGATCAGTGTATATATTAAAATAAAAGCTGGAATCAGATAAACATTTGGAATAAAGTATATAAAAACATACTATAAGGCTTAACGAACAGAAAATCATTTATTTCATTACCATAACATAGAAGAGACTAATTCTTAAAATAATATTTCATAAAGTGTCATACAGCAAAAGGATTAAGCAAATATAAAGTCTAAAACTAACAATTTTCTTCTAATTCTCTTTCATATATACAATGTATATTATAAATAGAAAAAAATATAAATTATAAATTATATTAAAATATATTTATATTTTTTTCTATTTATACTGGTGGTGGGGGGGAGTGTATCTGGACACGGAAGTAGACACCAGCAACCTACTGTGCACGACATACTAGGCAGATGTGCTTTAAAGTAGCAAAGTCTCAAAAATAAATAGTTTACTTTTAGCATTTAATAAAATGCAAAATTGGTGAACAGAAGAAAAAAATTAAATCAAGATTTGG
This sequence comes from Spea bombifrons, assembly GCF_027358695.1. Classification (NCBI taxonomy): domain Eukaryota; kingdom Metazoa; phylum Chordata; class Amphibia; order Anura; family Pelobatidae; genus Spea; species Spea bombifrons. The sequence continues at coordinate 99,004,423 of NC_071088.1, read as the reverse complement.
AGTGTCCAGCCCTTGCCTTCAAAACTGCATAAATTCTTCTAGGTACACTTGCATAGATTTTTTTTTATATTAAGATTGGCAGGTAGATTGTTCCAAACATCTTGAAGAACTAACCACAGCTCTTTGGATTTAGGCAGCCTCAATTGCTTCTCCCTCTCTCCATGTAGTCCAAGACACACTTGATGTTGAGATGAGGGCTCTGTGTGGGCCGATCCATCACTTCCAGGGCTGCTGCTTGTTCATTATGCTGAAAATAGTTCATAAAGACTTTGGCTGTATGCTTGAGGCCGTTGAATACATTTGGAATAAGATAATTCACTGATGGTATTGCATGATTAAAAAGTATCTGTCTCTACGTCTCAGCATTGAGGAGACCATTAATTCTGACCAAATCTCTCTTTGCAGAAACGCAGCCCCAAACCTGCAAGGAACCTCCATTTATGCTTCACTGCTGCCTGCAAATACTAATTCTTGTACTGCTCTCCAGCCCTTTTGGCAAACTGCCTTCTGCTACAGCCAAATATTTGTTCAGAGGACCTGCTGCCATTTGTCTGCACCCCAGTTCCTGTGTATTCGTGAATAGTTGAGTCACTTGGTCTTGCTTCCATGTCAGAAGTATGGTATTTGGCTGCAAGTCTTACACGAAGAACACTTTTGACCTTCTCAGGACAGTAGATGGCACTCCTAGACATCTTTCGAATGTGAACAGAAGTAAGCACCATGAGTCTCATCTGGTTTCCTTGGGCGACCACTGTGTCTACGGTCCCTAACATTGCCTATTTCTTTGATTTCCTAAAGAGCTCGGACAGAACTACCTGCCTTGAAATTTCTGCCTGGGTTAAGCCTTGCTGATGCAGTATAAATACAAAATGTGTCTTGTTGCTGATGCTCTCTCTTGATTTTTAAACTGTCTTCAGCAATCTCACCTTGTTAGTGAGTTTGGCTGTTTCTTACCAAATCTGATTCCTCCTACACAGCCGTTTCTGTTTCAGTTAACAATTGCGTTTCAACCTACATATTACATTAATGATTATTAGCTCCTGTTTGGTATAATTGTTTAATCACACACCTAACTATATTCCATACAAAATGCCTGACTTTCTGCAAGTGTACCTGGAGAAATTGATGCAAAGGGTGATGCAAATGGCAAAGGGTGAAGGCATTCTCACTTTACAGCATTTTTTTCACACCGGCCTAAAACTTTTGCACAGTACTATTATATATTATATATGCTATTTCTAAGTAAAAAGATTGTATCCATACTGTACTAAATCCTTTATAAATTAAACTGACACTAATTCCCAGTGCCTTCAACAATTACAGCTCTTTGTCTCCTCTATAATCTTCCTCAAGTTTGACCTTTATGATTAATGCTGGAGCTGGGTATGAAGGGCCATAGGGAACGTAAGATGTAGCCCTTTGCAGAACTGGCAAAAAAACAAGCAAAACAAAGCAAGAGAACACACAGATAAACAACTGCAAAAGTTATATCTGTGTGAAAATATATACACCGCTTCTGAATTTCTCCATTGTTGCATTTGTTTGGTAATGAAGGCAATTAGATATTTAACCAAAATCCAGTATTAGACAAAAGGAAAGAAAGCTAAACACATTTTGTACTTCTAAATGGACTTAAATAAAGCATTTGCTCTGGTAAAATTAAAACAGCCCCCTGCGTCTTGTCAGAAAGAAATATCATGCCCTTGACTCAACTTCAGTAGGAATAACTGCAGTAAATGATTCTACTAGTTATCGATAGACTTGCACATTCGTTTTTATACAAATGCATTTTTGTACCAAATTTTACCGCTTCGTCCATTTGCCCGAATAACAAACAAATCCAACATTGGAAGAAAGAAACTTTGTTCTGTTGCCGCAGCCGCCATTTTTAACTACACTAAGACGAGGAGAATCTCTCCTCGCACTAAGAGGAGGAAGATTGAACAAGCTGATCTTTGTATGTCCAATCAGCTCACTCCTGTCACATCATTCTGAGGGCTTGACCAATGGATGTTACTGCATCATTCAGAGAAAGATAGAAGGCATGAATCATAACTCATTGAATGATGGTAAATTGCCCAAGCTGTTCTAGAACTCTTTTTTTTGGCAAACTGTATATGAACATACATGTTAGAGAGTGGCAGTTTTTACTTTGGTACCAAAAATCAGACCAGTATCTTTCTGATGTTGGCGTCATAAACATTGACCTTAGCAGAATGTAGATCCCTGGATGCTGTTCTAGGGTCCGTTGTAGCTCCCTGGATAATTTAAGCCCTTGCTCTTTGAGGGATATTGGCAGGATGACAACTGTTTTTATGATTCCCTACTGTCCCAAACTTTCTCATGAGGTCAAAGCTCTGTGATCAATGATTCTGTAGAGCCCCAGAAATAACAAAGTCACTTATTCCAGACTGGTATTTTGACTTTGCATGAGATGGTCAAACACATAAAGATAAGAAAACCATTAGTGGCTTAATTCATAAATAATAAATATTGTATGGGGACAATTAATTCTCGTCACTGGGAATTCTTTTTCATTGTTCATCCCATTGCTATACAAAAACAGGAGAAACTCATCCTGCTGACTGATAAGGCAGGAGAACTATAAAAGGCCACCCTCTTCCCATTATTCCCTATATCTACATAATACAAAAACCATATTTGCAAACAACAAAAACAAGTGGCATTCAAGAAAAGGAGAGAATCACAGAGCAGCAGGTATTCAATCAGCTGAGCCTGAGTTTTTAAAGAATATAACGTTTTCATACCTGGTTATTGCACGTTTCATTACTAAGGACACAAAAGCAACAAAGCACTAAACGTTGTTGTTCAGTCTCTCAGATTCCCTCTAAATATTACAACCAACAACATCAATGCAAGGAAAAAAAAAAACTTTACATAAAAGGAAAAAATAACATCTGATACGTGGAGTATGTGTTCAGTCCAGACATTTGCTGTATACTTACTGGAATAAGAAGCCTCTTGATTTTCTCTCCTTTAGAAAGTGCTTGAGCAGTGTCCTCCTTTGCAAACTTTGTGAAGAACTTAACTATATTGGTGTTTTTTTGTGTAAGAAGAGCAGCCCATAAAGCTCTTGAAACACGGGTGTTATCTTCTGTCATTTCACTTGTTGGATTATTTATAATACCAAATCGGGACGTACTACTCTTTTTCTGCAAAAGTATTAAACATATTTGAGAAAAACAAAGAGCATGGACAGGTTTTTTTTATGACAGTAGCAAAGGCTTATTTAGCATATGGTATACTAGCTATAAATAAGACTAGTGTTTCTTCATCAAACCGTACATTGAAACATTTCCTCTGGTTGTATTATCGGTACATTATAGAGGTGAATATTTTATAGGCGTTCACCTTGCATAGTTAAATCTGTGGTTATCTCACCATCCAAAGTCACCTCATCTTGTAATAAAAATTAACAAGATTGTAGGTAGTGTTTCAACTGGTTGTTTTAACAAATAAACACATTGATTTGGATAGAACAGGTAGTTGTCCGAGACCAACAGGTAGGCTGGCAAACTACGTACAAAGAAACGTTTTAGAAAACCTAAACATTGAGACATATGACAAAGCATACAAAGATATGATTGTTCACGTGCACTTTGTGTAGAAAAGTGTTAAAACAAAAATGATTACCGGTAATTTATAATAGGTTAATATTTCGGATGGAGTATCTGTCCATAGGACCATTTTAAGCCCTACAGTCTACAGTGAAGCATGGTGGCGGCAGCATCATGCTGTGGGGATGTTTTTCATCGGCAGGGACAATGAAACTGGTAATGATTGAAGGAATGATGGATGCGGCCGTTTAATACAGGGAAATACTTGTGAAAAACCTTTCAGTCTTCCAGCGAATTGAGACTGGGACAGAGGTCCACCTTCCAGCAGGACAATGACCCTAAGCATACTGCTAAAACACTCGAATGGTTTAAGCGGAAACATTTAAATGTGTTGGAATGGCCTACTCAAAGCCCAGACCAAGAGAATCTGTGATATGACTTAAAGATTGCGAGCGGAACCCGTCTAACTTGAAGGAGCTGGTACAGTTTTGCCTGGAAGAATGGACAAAAGTCTCAGTGGCTACATGTGCCAAGCTTATATAGATGTACCCCAAGAGACTTGCAGCCATATTTCGGCAAAAGGTGGTAGTTATGCACACTCAGGTTTTTTGTTTTTTTTTTCTTGTTTGTTTCACGATAAAAAATATTTTGCATCTTCAAAGTGGTAGGCATGTTGTATAAATCAAATTATACAAAACCCCAACAAATCCATTTTAAAAGAGAAAAAAAAGTCAAGAAAATGTCTGCTTTTAAGACAGGGTTGTAAGGTTATGGAGGTCTGTAGAGATAGCTGGTCATGGCCAAGTGATTTTTGCATTTAATTACTTTGTAACAGAGCATCTTCATGATAAAGTAGATTTACATTATTGCAAGGAAAAGATTTGCCTCCTATTTCGTCCTATTTCCTAATGACTTTTTGTGTGTTAATTGGAAATCCACATATTGCCACTAGGATTTTAAGAGTAACCAGGGCTTTAGACAGCTTTGTATTTATCACCGTCGCTAAATTACAGTAGTGACCCAACTTGAAGGGACACTTCAGTTTAACAGACAGCCTCTTTACAAACAGTGCATATCTGGCATGACAAATAGTGGAAGGTAGGGAAGGGGGTACATGCATATAGGAGGATTCTACAGAACCCCCCCCCCCCCATGCATATGCAGGTAGGACACCAAGAAACCTTAAAGGGACTGAGCAGCTATTACATGCATTAAAGTGCACATGATGGTAGGGATGCCCCTTTAAAAGCAATTTTGTGTTAAAATACAGATGCGTAAACAATAATAATAAAAAGATTAGCTATAACTCTGGATCGGGTTCTGCTTCAGCCTTTAGGACACATCTTGTAAATGTCAAAGTAGAACTGCCGTTATTTGTACAGCACTAAACAAACAGACTTTGAAAATAATAAAAAAAGTTATGTTGTTCTTAATATACACAGGAACGGGAAAAGAAAGCTTTGCCATGTAGTTAATCAATAATGACAATGTCTAGAACAGATGACGCCAGAGCATGTTTTGCCCCGTGGTATGGTGTAAATAATAACAGTGAATTTCAGAGACGCTGGTTTCCAGCACTTACAATTTAGTGTGACAGTCTGTTGCTGCTAGGGTCATAGCAGGGAGACTATGTTACAGAGAAATTCGTATATCTTACAAACAAGCTGACAACATGGCGTAGGAGTTACGATGCCAACCTACTCTTTGGCTTGATCTTCGGCAAAAACACATCCCTGTGTGTGAATATCGGGTAGCCTTTTACTCCACAGAACAGGCGATGGAACAATTATTAAATCATGGAAAAGCTTGGGACTGCATTACATGGAGCCGAAACATAAGGGTATTTTTGGCCATATTACAGTTAGTGGCAAAATAGACACGTCAAGGTCAGTTGTGGCTCAAAGTGCATGTTCATTACACCAGTGGTAGAACAACTATATTACAGTCAAGCCTCTTAGTTTGCCGATACCAGATTTAAGGACTTTGTTCACATAAAGGATTGCAGGTGAAAGAGGGACAGAGTCATTCAACCTTGGGGCCTTAACCTAATCTTGATTCGGGGGGGGGATAAAACATGTTTGGCTTTGTTATGGTATAATTAATTTCTATAGAGCCATCATATTTCACAAAGTTGTACCATGCCCAACCACGACATAAGTTGTGGATCACATAATAATTTGGATTTAAAGACACAAAAGTTCAGGAGGGCACCATTCAAACTATTTTATAATACTATGAAAACTTCAATTTGGTATTACTACTAGAATTATTCTTATACTTGGCTCTATCTTTAACAATGAAGAAAAATAAGCAACTTTTTGAATTATTTCAAGTAAAAAAATAAATAAATAAAAAAAAAAATGGGCATCATTTAGACACCTGTAAAGTTGTGAAAAAGTCCACTTGGTATATAGTCTTGTAATACTTTGAATAAAATGGCATTGTGATTACCACCGTGTTTATACTGCAAATATTTATAATAACAAAGCAATGACTGGGTCACCTGGGTAGACTCATTAAGAAACATGTTAGCAAGACATCCACTTTCTATTCAAAATGTCTTTCCGACACTAACACATCAGAAGGCTAACGTTCTAATCACCCTAATATTTTACACAGTAAAATTAAGCAATTCCAATCACCATCACTGTACCATGTGTTTCACAGCTTTAGTGAGCAGTTGTCTCCCAGCTGGCTTGTCAAAATCAGCAATAATCCAGATGGTGACTGCATAAATTACATCCTCATCTGAAAATAAAAAATATCACAGTCTATGTAAGCATTTCATAGCTGCCATAATTACCATTAGATACCTGTCAATAGATACCCTCGCATAAACCCAAGGCCCAATATAAGTGTATATAACATTTAGAACCGTTTCTGCACGCTGGATAACTTAAAGAAAAAAAAAAACATTGTAAACAAATGGTGGTCTACTTTAAAAAAAAAAAAAATTTAATTGCTATTTTCTGACAGACATGCATCTTATTTTTCAAGCAGACGATGGGTCAAGCAGCTTATGTACCATGATAACAATCACCTCCCAGGTTTACCAAGTCGTATTTCAAAGTCTTAAATAAAAAAAAAACTTATTTTAAATCGAGTAAGACAAAGCTATACCTTCTTTAGTCACGTATTTCATATTTTCAGCCATTACTGTATTCTTGTCTTGGGAGTCCAGATAGGAAAATATATCATATTCCTGTAGACTATAAGTAGCTGTAGAGAAAAAAAAATATCTTGAAGAAATACATATTAAGTCCCAGAAGTAGTTTTCATCTTGATCACCCCATGAATGCAGCACAATGTAAAGAATTATTTCACCTTAACTCCCACATAAAACAATGATTACGTAATAGACACCAAACTGGCTTCTTGAAGCAAAGTTGTTTTTTTTTGTTGGACTCATTTTCACAGGAATAAGCAATTGACCATGCCTTACAGACTTGTGAACTGTTCTCTAAGGCGATTCTTACGAGTTTAAGCATTTTGTTTGAGAACGGTCCAAGCTGTAAAATGCATACACAGTGAAATGTTATACTGATCCACAAGTCCCACACAAACTCGCAGCTTAATGAATAAACACTTTATATGTAGACTAAAGTCAGGTCAAACCTGAAACACAAATACGAACCCACAGTGCGTATGCCCTGCACAATACAAACAGTATACCAACTATACCAGTGATATAAGGTGAGATGTATGGTAACTGTTCCTAGTTATAAGGGCACCCACAGTGTTGTAAAGGTGGTAAGGTCACTGAAGAACATTTTGTCAGACGGAATGTATGTGCAGTTTATGTATCTGGTTTACCTGATCTTGAAATAAAATTGAGATAGGTCTTTTCTCCAGTAAGTATAGTAGGACTGATCCTGGTTACTACATTAGGCTGATCCATTAGAAAATCTACAGCATCATTATGGTCATTTAGGAGACCCTGTATGGAAAAATAAAGAACATGTTAAAACATTGCAAAACATGTCTTGTACATGACATTCACACCACCCATCAACATTCTCATTAAGCTTCAAAGTTTTTTTTGTTTTTTTTGCAAGCAGTGTAATTGATTTGGAGATATTACGTATAAGATGTGTCATCACGGAAGTCGAGATCTGTGTCTGAGAATGGTGGGCTCAGAATCATCTAATCAATTCCCAGTTTTGAAGTTTTCTTTATTTTTCCTCACCCACCCTTACAATAGCCTGTTTGAACCAATCAACAACAAGCAGCAAATTAACAATATGGGGCAAAAATAACAGAAATTTCTTAAGATTAAGATTTTAAATTAAATGCATAATCTGGGTTTAATTACATACATTATTTTTCTCTCTAAACACAAACACAATTTTAAATATATAAAATGTATCATTTGAGGGAACAGACATATCAACTTTAATAATTAGCAAGTTTTAAAGGCAGAATGTGTGTAATCTTTTCATTAATTTAATTATGTTAAATAATAGATTTTGTTGCACTATGATAGACTTTGCATGTTTCACTTAAGTGTAAGTAAACATTCAATTACTGTGCATGACTAAAGTTTGTTGTTTATTGAAAGATTCTAACCATTACCGACTAGCTTTCAGTGACTATCACAATGCCCAACATTATCCGTCTGGCTTCCGATAATGCTTGCCTGATAGCACCGCCGAGCATTTTGCTCGGTACTTTGTGTTAGCTAACGGAGAACTGCAGAATATACGTTAAATGCGGGGCAATGACTTTTATGAAATGACTGCAGGAGATGACAGGCTGTAAAGTACGTAAACAAACTGTACGCTAAACACTAGGATGATATATCTGCCTCACATACTTTTTGAGTGATTAGCTTACCATGAACACTGCCCTCTGGAAGAACCCGGTGGCATCGATGATCCTCTGCAGAATAACCGTCTCCATCTCTTCAACATCCATCTCCTCGCTGTTAAAGGGCACACCATTAAACAGAACTTGAGGCAATGGACCTAGGCCACTCTTCTTATAAAAGGTTGCTCCTGCCTGTTTAAATCAAAAGCAAAACAGAAATACATAAAGCGAAGCTGACTGAAAAATGAATAAGCGCTAACAGCAAGAGACGTGGTTGTTATGTGTCAAGGCATTGCAAGTCTGTACTTTTTTGTATGGTTTTTAAAAGCAGTGAAGTAACCCGGTGAAAGGCAGATAGAGGAGCATTATTATGCCCGTCTGTAACACGAGAGTAAAAATGGAAGGATAAAAGGGAAGCAATGTTCTATGAGAACACAAAACACAACATATCAGTATAATTATTTGTTTATGGGGCTATTAGAGGTGTACCATACTTAAAAGGACAGGTAAGTGTCCTGAACACTACAGAGGAATGCATATTAAATATGCAGTATTCCAAAATGAAAATAAAATCATGTACCTGACCTAGTAGTTGCAGATCATCATTTCTTGCCACTGATTGGTTGCTTGAAGCCATTGAAATCAATGTCACCACAGATGACCACAGTGGTTGCTGGATTGTCCGACTGTACCAGATGTGTGATGAGATTAAAGGCAACATCTGGTACAACGAGGTCAGACAATCTGAGGACTGTTGTTTTCCATAGACAGGTCTTATACAGAGGCGAGCCAACATGATTATGGACCCACGGGTATTGTGATGTTGTGCTACTGTTTACTGTAAGAGGTTTTTTAAATTGTTTTAATTTTTGTATACTACTAAATGTCCTGCCCACTCAACCTTCTTTACATTTGGCGTTACAGACCATTCACAACTCTGAGGATCATGGGCCCTCTATGAGGTGAAGTTTGCCTTAAGATGCCTTGAAGGGTTTACCTACAGTGGCAAGAAAAAGTAAGTGAATCCTTTGGAATTACCTGGTTTTCTGCAGTAATTGTTCATAAAATGTGATCTGACCTACATGTAAGTCACGATTAAAGAGATTTTTTTTTTTTTTGTGTGAGGCATGCTTCACATGGTTCTTGAGAACAGCAAGTTCAAAATGTTTGAGCGTTTTTTTGTTTTGTTTTTTGTTATGTCAAAGTACCTCTAAAACATACCTCCAAGGATGTATTCAATGCAGACAAGAACAATGCCATTTTATGTTATTGGTTAAAACAGATTAAAATCAGAGCATATTTTAGGACAGATTTATACATAAATGCCGGTTATTCCAAAGAGTTCACTGTACAATAAGCTAAGTACTGATGTTATGTCCTACTTATACGTTGGTGTGTAGATGTTAGGGCAAGCTTTTTACCCACAATTTTGTATTTTGATGTTTTTGCTAGTAGTTTGACACTAGCGGGTTTCGCTGCAGCTTCAGTCACTTTTTGACGGGGTTTGTGTTAATTGTAGTGTGTTGTTTGATTGCAGTTGTTGCCGCCAAGGGTAGCAGAACCAGTTTTAGGTTTAGGGGGGCAAATACTTTTTCACATGGGTGATCTTTACCTTAAATAAATAAATGATCATTTAACCCCTTGGTGACAATGGCTTATTTTATTTTTTGTACCCTTGGTGACAATGGCTGATTTAACATTTCTGCAGTGCTCGTGTTTAGCTGTAATTTTCTTATTTCTCCTTTACTGTACACACGTTATATATTGCTTTGGGCCTTCTTTATATGCCCTTATTTTGATTGTATCATATAATTTACTATAAAGAAACGTATAAAATATGGTACAAAAGGTAGAAAAAATGAGGATAAGTAGATTCTACAATTTGTCCTGAGTTTAGAAATATCCAATGTTTTTATGTTTTTGCAAGCTATAGGGCAATAAATACAAGTAAGTGTTTTTCATATAAGTGTAACTCATATTTTTGAAAACTAGACATCCCAGGGTATTTCAAAGGCTGGTATTTTGACCCATGCATTTTACCACCAGCCGTAGCAATAGATCACTTTCTACACCCTTTTAAAAGTCATGACGTGTCAGGCATGTCAATTGTTGCCAAGGGATTTAAAGCTGTATTTTGTATTTACTCATGTTGTCTTTTTCTTATATTAAACATTAATGATTTTTTTTTTTACAGCACCGTAGATGGATTGTCCTTTTAATTTAGATATAGCCAGTTTAAGCATTACTTAGTCCTTGAGCTGGTCTTTTATTCGCTTTATGCCGAACTCATTTACAAATTATTTCACTGTATTAGCTTCTACCACTTCTGCTGGGGAATTGTTTCATTTATTTACCATACTCTCAGTAAAGTAAAGATTCTTTACATTATAAGCCCTCTATGTCGCAACACTTCTGCTTCTTTGAAATATACTTTTTCTTGTGGATTGTGCAATGTATTAATGTTATTTAAATATTTCTATCACAATTCCCCTCTGTGCGTGCGTGTGCGCGCATAGGATTTTCTTTAGTCATACCTGATAATTTTTACATTGCATTATAGTAGCCCTACTTTCAACTCTCTCTGCAATGTATATATCCTTCTAAAGATGGGTTCTCCAGAATGGTACATGATACTCCAGGCGCAGGCTGACTAGAGTTCTGGCATGATCACCTTCCCTATTTATACTACTAATGCCTCTAGCGACCTGTTCATTATCTGCCTGCCTTTAAGTTCTAAAAAAAAAAAAATTCCTCCTAAATCCCTATACTCTGTTGTCAGCAACAGCACAGATTTTTACATCCCAAGTGCGTTATTTTACATTTATCAATACCGAACTACAGTTAAAACATTACTGACCATTCTTGTAGTTTGCTTAAATCATTTGTCTTTAGGCTTATTCCACTAGGAATGTCTACTCTGTTGCAGACCTTTATATTGTATGAAAAGATACACATTGCCTTTAATAACTTCCTTAATAAAAATATTCAAAATAATTGGTCCCCTAGGTACCCCACTCATAACAAGACCTTTCTAAGAGGTACAAAAATGCCTTATTAAAATACAGATATCACTCAGTATCATTAAGTGCTGCTCCACTGTATACATTTCTTTTAAAGTGGATTTATCTGCTAATTCCATGACACTAAAGCATGATCTCATTACCAGAATACAGGTTGAAACTGAATGTACAATGTCATTCTACAACAACAGTATGCAAAAGTTCTATAAACCTAGTTTTGTAGTGCAACATCTAATGAACTAAATAGAGACTTTCATAACACAAAACAGTCTAAAGAATATACAAAAGTAATGAAAATGCTCAAAAGCAGTGATAAACAACAAACTCGTCATTAATGGGCATATTTTGCAAGCATGTCTCTGATAAAGTGTCTCGCATCTTGATGAGGCAATTAACAGCTGGGAAGAGATAATAAAACTTCATCATACACATCTAAAATGTGCTTTAATATGCCTAACTAATGTTTCCCCTACCAACAGTTTGCTTGTAGTACAAAATCATAAATTAGACGCCACCTCAAATTCTAAATCCCCCATCAAACAGAAAAGACAAAACAATTAAAAATTATCTTCACCCGTTTCTTTTTTTCTGTTTTCCCTACAGATTTCTAGAATTAATCTTAACTATGTGAAGGAGGAGAACAAAAACTTAGATTTGTTCTTTCAGATCAGAAGATTCCAGAATGGGACTTTTCCTATACTGCTAACCCTTTGGGTCACAGTGCTTGGTGTACTAATCAGTAGGTGAAAGTAAAGAACATGAAAATAAGTCTTCTTCAAACCATTTCAATCTGTACTATTATTTTTCATCTTTTAAATAAAGCTTTCTTTTAGGTGACCGGTCTGTGTATATAAACATACTACAGTGTAAATGTTTGGGTCATTTAGAGTTGTCCCTGTTTTTGATGGATCAAAAATACAATGTTTCTATTGTAAATGTCTATTGTAGCTGGAAATGGCAGATTCTTAATGGAATATCTTCATAGGTGTACAGAGGCCCTTTATCAGCAACCTTCACTGCTGTGTTCCAATGGCACGCTGTGTTAACTAATCCAAGG